>NW_003805109.1:893729-977526 GCF_000255335.2 Galendromus occidentalis | reverse complement strand
GGTATTGTCGGCGAGGTCGAAGACCTTCTACGTCGACGAATTCAAACCTGGACCCTATCCCGAAACCGGTGGGTTGCGTTAGGCACTGAATAAATGAACATGTTTGTCTCACGTTGAAGAGCTCGTCTAGAGTTCGTCACCGTCATCTACCTTCCGACGGGGATACTACCGCTCCGAGTCCAGGATGATAGAAACTGGGAGCAGAGCGGGTCTACGAAGCGAATACCCGAACAGCCATCTGGGACCTCGAATGTGGTGTCCGGAGGTGGAGATCAAATCCCTGTTTTTTCCAGAGGCGGAACGTCGCGCTGCCGCCAAGAAGTATAACATGGTCTACGAGGATTATGAGCCATATGACAAGGATAAAATCACCGCCGATGGCGAGCTCCCGTTCGGTGACTATCCGAAACTGGAAAAATATGGTGAATGGAGTCGAGATCCTCAAGCGGATTACGACGTGAAAACTTTCAAAAGGAATTACGGGGAGCCCATGCACATTTTCTACGACCTGTACATGTCTCCGAGGTATTGATTCTTCCGTTGTTCCATCTGAATGGCTTCTCGTCATAGTATAGGCGCGAGTAGGTGCGATAGCATGGACAGTATCCAACAGAGGAATCATTTTTCCGATGATGATTACAGATACGACATCAGCTACAAGCCGCAGACACCATACTGGCTCCAGGGAGTGATACTCTTCGGGACGTTCTTCTCATTCGTTGGGGGGTTCGCCCTGTGCGAATATTACGATATTCGATTCACAGTCGCAAAGGTATGGACTACTTGTTGATCTGCTCTGAATTCAGCTCAACTGATTCCGTTTTCTCTAGCCTCAAATTTGCTCCTCAGGTTCCTTCGGAGAAACAGTTCCCTTACCAGGGGAAGGTTCACTACACATTCGAGCCAGCCGAGTAGAGAAATACCGTGCTAGATGTCGTGATAGATCGCCTCAGTTGATCATGTCCCTCAATAAATGAAATCTGCCATGTTGGACAGCCTTATTCTCGCTTGAGTTTTCCTCATCGACAGCACCTCTGCAGGCAGCGCGCAAGGGATGGGCTCATTGGATATCGGATCCCTCACACGGGATGAAGGGCGATGCTCCGGAGGGAACCGAACGGTGACTTCTGTGATCGTAGCTCCCGGGATCTAGAAGGGAGGTTGCGCCGGCAGGATAGTCGAGCTCAATGTGATGAAGGCTTCCTCTAGCGTTCCCGAGCTGCGCTCCCCCCCCCCCTGTCCATGCCGAAATATTGAATTCTCCCTTAGGAACTCGGTTCCATCGGCTCTCGAAACGGCTACGCCTGCTAGGCCCTCGGTACAGCCTCAAGCGCTTCGAGCGCGTTGCGGAAGAGAGTAAAAACGACAAACGGCTCTCATAATGTTTTTTATGCAATTTCCTGTCTCCGAAAAGCTCCCCCTTTTCCCCCATATGAAGTCATTGTCACCACCTCCATCGAATCACGTTTGACCCAGAGCATCTCGAACAGGGATGAGAACATCGACTTTTCCTCGAACTTAGCTTGGATGGACTAGAAGAGTCCTCGCGAGGGAACCGTTCACTCTACCCGCATCCGATGAGTGAATGAGTGTGAAGCAGAAACTTATATATGTATCGCTCATTTACTGCTTGAACAAGTTCTCAAAAGGACCGATCGAGTTATCGAATCATGGTGGCGGTGAACGCGGGGCCGATTCAACATGTCTGAAGCGAGATTCTACGCTGGTTGCACATGACATATTGGAGGTGGTTGCCTATACGGACATTAGGACAGTTTCTTCGCTTTTTGATACAGAGCATCGACGACTTTGCCCATCGCATGGATGACTTCTATAGCGCTTCCATAGGTCTTGTCGATACTCTGGTCTTCGAATATAATCAGGACTCCCGTACCCTGGTCCAGGATACCGCTGAACTTTTTGTCCAGAATCATTTGGGACAGCTTGAGTTCCACTTTCTCCCGTGGCAAGTTGATGACCTGTGGATATGAGAAGGGATAGCATTCAGTTTCCTGACATTCCAGTATTCGGGAAGCTAGCTTCCTGGAAGAAGATATCGATCGGTCGCCGTTACAGGATAAAGTTCCTCGGTCCGGATCGGACGTCGACTGACCTGAGCGATGTGTTCCACCTGAACTCTCGAGTACGGCTCGATGATGCGACATAGGTTCTGTTCGAGCATCTGGTCGTAGAGGGTTTCGAGATGAGCAGCAATGATAGGATCATCGACGAGTTCTTTTTTGTACTGCGAAAGAGCTTTTTGGAAGTCGGCGAGAGATCGTGATTGTGATGCATCCGCGACAGCTTTCATCGCCTCAATTTCTGTCCCGGCGTAGCGGAGGGCCAGCTTCCCGATTATGATAGCCTGTACGTCCTCCGGTAGACTCAGCATGATTTTCGATAGTAACATGTACTTCAAGGCCGTAACTGTCTTCGGGCTCGAAACAGAATCGTAGCACTCGAAGGCTTCATAAAAATAAGAGAACGCTGTCTTGAAGTCTCGTTCGTCGGCAGCGTGCAATATGCCCGACTGCAAATCCAACTGAGCTTGCAGTTTCGGCGGGCAGTAAATCGCATTTGCGGTCGTCCGCGCAGACGTCAACGCTGCGCGAGCTTTCGGTAAATTACTCAGAGCATGGTAAACCTTCGACTCGAGTAGTTGGACTTCAACTAACAGATCTTTATCATCCATTTTCTTGAGTTCTTTCAACAGTTCACCGATCAGCTGAAGCGCTTCGATGTACCTGGAACGCGATTGAAATGGTCATTGGCACCTTCACCAACGGATCGCCTTCAATATTATATCTTAACCTATCCTTCAATAACCCATCCGTGGAAGCCTCATTTTGTCGAAGTCACTTACTTCTTGGTGTCGTAGTACAAAGCGATCAGTCGAGTCTGGAGGCTCTGTCGCAGGAAAGTACGTTTCTCTTTCTGCGCCCACTCGATGCATTCTCGACACAGCTCAACCTCCAATCCAGTGCAGGCTTCCATGTCCAGGAAGAGGTCGACGAGAGCTCGAACCAATTTGGCAGCCTTCGCTTTGCTCACGCGCTTCAGAAACGGCCGTGTGTTTTTTATCAATTCGCCGAGCTCTGGAGGAATCGGAACGATGGTCGAGATTCAATTTCGATGCATAGTTAGGAAATCACTGTGTCGGCTTGTGAAAATCCGAGCCTCGACGTGGCGGAAATGCGACCTCCCGATTCCGCACCGATGTACTCACCTTCTGCCTTGCCTTCCTTCGCGAGTCTCTGTCCCAGCTCCAGAATGGACTGCACCTTGTCTTGGACAGTGTCCTCATCCTCGGTTCCATTGGGAAGTTCAGCGATACCTTCAACCGAGACAAATTCAAATATAATTCTGTTCTCAAACCATCGAGACGGATCGCTTGATTCGAAGTTCAATGCATGAGAGTGTTCCGTCTTCGGAGCCGCACGACATGCGGACTCGAGACTTCCGGCCAGCCCCGCCTCGGGCGTCGGAACGGAATTGAGCCGGAGGATCGGACAGGAATACAGAACCATCTCGTCGAACCGAGACAGTCAGAGACAGCTGCGGACCCCCAAGCTCTACGCGGATATGCCTGTTATCAGATGTCAAACTCTCTGAACGTTCGGGGAACGAGGGGTCTGCGCACCACCGAGTTGTGACACCGAGCCTTCCAGCAATACTTGATACTTTCCCGATTCGCTCCGAGGCCCGCTGTCGCCAGTCGTGATCAATTCAGAACTATTGAATGCTCATGATGACTGGCAAAAACCGGCAGTATACGAAGACAACACGACCGGAGCTAGGATTCCGAGCGGCCAGTCAGAGCTCGCGTCGAGTGACCCCTCGTCGGAAACCTCTGGTGAGCGGCAACTTACCCAAGCTTTTCTTGAGTGGAAAGTCCGGCTTCTTCTCATGTTGCCGCAACATTTGATGACGATCATTAGGCACTGCAATGGCCGCCATCTTGCTTTCGAAGAGAATCGACAAGGACTGGCTGCTGAATGTTTGTGTGCTGCTTTGCTGCTGCTGCCCTTCCCCTCAACTTGATTCCGATATTCCGATACGACTGGCGACGCTCTACGGATAGAGATTTCTCGTCGAATCTATCCATCGAGGCGGTTCGTCTAGCATTGAATCCCGGATTCGGAAGACATTCATCGGTCGAAGAAGATGAGCGAGCTTGAATCGACGGAATATTTGAAAAAACTTCGTGCATTCGAATCAATGGCGGTCATGACGTCATGAACTTCTGGCTCTCGCCACCATCCTCGGTCTGTTCTCTACATAGCGACGGTGTTGGTTCTGTGGTATGGTGGTGTTTGCGACGAGTGACGATCTAAGCATTGGAGAACGAGCAGTGCCCCAACTGACGAGAAGCTGAGGCACACATTTCTCGAGAGCAAGTTCAAGACAAGAGTTCTTCTTTGGGAACCTCAGACAAGTCGTGAGATGTCGGCCCAAGAGCAGATGCGAGCAATGCTCGACGAGCTCATGGGCACAGCTAGAGACGGTGAGTTAACTTTTCAAATCACACATAACCAGCTCATATGGTCTCTGTCGCATCAGTATATGCACCGGGGAATCATGGATCAAGGATGAAGACGGAACGAATCGATGCGCGACTCAGAACAGACTCGGAGCCTCGGCTATTGATTCGGCATCGATGGAAGGCGATGCGACATGTAGTACCGCCAACAGATGTGGAGGCCTTGAGAGCTTGCTATTCAGAGAGTTTGCACAGCATCCGGTCGTCCGAAATGGGCGCTCCTACGCCTATTCCGATGCTCGACGGGACAGCCGAACGTAGTCTGAGTGTGACGTGCGGCATCGAGAGTCTGATGTCGGAGTCTTCTGGATCCATACTGCATTAATGTTCAAATGGATAAGGTGTCGGACATCCTCCCCGGAGAATGTGATCCAACGAGACATTGACCATTTCCTCCTTCTGTCACACAGGAGATCCAGACAAGGCGAAAACGCATTTCTCCGACCGGAAAGTCTGCAAGAGTTTCCTCCTGAAGTGCTGCCCTCACGACATTTTGGCTGCAACGGTAATTTCTATATTTCCTCATTTTTAAAAATTATCCAAACTAGACAAAGTGTAGCAGATATTGACCTCCGTCGGGGCACGCAACGGTTTTCTTCTCGGATGATATAATCCTTGACCGAAAATTAGCAGAATCTCTTTATGGAATCGATATTGCCCGATTTACAGCGCATGGATATCGGACAGTGCGCCGGAATTCATGATCTCGCGCTCCGAGCAGACTACGAGATCGCTTCCAAGGAGAGGGACTACTACTACGATGTCGACGTAAGTTTGTGTTCGGGCTCCGAGCCTCATGATGAGCGAGCGACCACTGAGTCTTGGTCCTCTTCTTCCAAGGAGAGGAGGATTCTAGCCTTTCCCTACCTCTGTCGACTTTAGGTCTCGCAGTGCCTCCCGCAAGTCGTGGCAGAGGCCGTAGGATGAACGGATACACAATGTAGGAGACACAGTGTGCGGCGGTCGTAAGTCCCTTTCTTTGACTTGAACTGAATTCGTTGAACGAAGCGAAGTCAACAAGATGTTGTACGAAATTCTCAAGAGATCGATCGCTTTCGCTCGTTCCGATCTCAGGGCTCCACCTGAAAATAACGAACAGTATGCATGTTGTCGATGGGGCTGAATTCAAGAACAGATCCTTCAACATACATCTTGACGGTGCAGTTCAACTCACCGAAAGCTTGTTGTCAGCCACCGACGAATAACCGCCGGTAAGTCGAAGCGGTTTCTTCATCGGGATTCCTTCCGACGTTCTGAGAAATGTTCTAAGAACAAATTCTAGTAGGGACTGTCCTCTCCCTGTCAACCTGCGGCGGAATGTAAGTTAATTCGTTGTTCCGACAGAGAAGAAAGTCGAACGAACGAAGAAAACCAAAATTGCCACACACAAGCACAAATCAGAACTGCTTAGATCGGGTGCATTGAATCCTCTCCCGAAACACGAGCGCTACGAAATCGTCCATATACTTGTTCGTTCGCGTGTCAGTTTGTACGTGTTTTCCCGACTGCCGTCGGTAAGTTCGTTCGTCCGGCTGTCCATGTCGGTCAGTCAGTCTGTCGGTCGGTCAATAGGCCGTGGGCCTTTCCGCCGATGCTTTTTGCCGGGAACAGGCAGACTTAGATTCCTATAAGAGAATCCTCGGGTTTCGAGTGATCGACGTCGTTCGAGGTTCATCCGTCCTGAATGAGATTCAGAATCTTTGCAAACGAGCTCCTGCGGCGGTGAGTACGGAGTATTTCGTTTGTGGATCCAACGCCCGGCTTTCGATTCGAGGATCTAAGCGAATTTGTCGAGGCTTGATCCGTTCCAACATATGAGCCACTTGAGTCACGTCCCTCGCGTGATCGTTTCCAAAGCCGCAAATCGCTGCCGGGACGAGCTCCCGGGTCCCGCCTTCGGTGAATATTCCACTAGTCGAGCGCGTCATCGTATACTTCAGGAGCTGATCCGCAGACTCATAGATGTCTCGAATATTCCTTACCGATTTAGGTCCGCCGTCGATTTGTGAAGTTTAGATTTAGCCGTGATCGCGGGATCCCCACGGTCTCCACACTTGACTGGTTCTAACGCCTTCCTTTATCCTCAACAGGCTCTGGAGCAACTCGAGCAGTTCGTCAGAGAATGCGATAGACGGACAGAACATTCGAAGAAGAAACTGCTGGAAACTCAAGAAGAATTGAGTGCTGAGGCCACCATGAAACTGAACAGAATCAACGAGCTGGCTGAAGAGATAGGCAAAAAATTGGCTGACGCTGAGGCCAAGGTAAGGATCCACACAGCGTATATCTCCGCTGGACGGTGGCCCGGACGTATCTTTATCGTAACCCCCCGACCTCCGCTATCCACTATCCGCTAATTCTGCTGTTTCTGTGCGTAGGGTGCCGAAGGTCTGATCGATGAGAGCATGGCCATAATGGAAGAGGTCGAGAAAGCAAAGAAAAGGAAGCTCGAAGCCGAATTGCACTACAGGAATTCGATGCCGGCAAGCAGCTACCAACAGCAGAAGCTCCGAGTTTGCGAGGTCGTAGAAGAGCGTCCCGTAGTTTCTTAACCTAATTTCCTCGAGCCTCATCCGTAGATGCCGCATGCGAGCACCCGAGTCTAACGGTCGGACCCTTTCAGGTGTGCGCAGCCTATCTCGGCATCTACGACAATGACCGTCGACTGGCGGATCACTTCGGGGGCAAACTCCACCTCGGTTCATAGAAATTCGTGAGAAACTCGACGAGCTCCGTAAAGCCGTTGACGATCATCGAAAACTAGGAAAAGCAAATCGAGAGAGACAAGAACGCAAAGAGGAGGACTCTCGCAGGGACAGCCGGGACAACCGAGATCGTGCGAGGGACAATCATCGCGATCGAGACCGACATCGTCGTAAGAGGTGAGACGCTTTACACTTAGCGCGTGATGAAAAGGCTCCGAGAGAACAGATGCCGAAGCGCACGAAGACGTTGTCCTCCAAGCCATCTCATCCCATTCACTTCCAGATCGCGCAGCAGATCCCGATCCAGAGACCGTGAGTACCGGAATCGAAGGAACAAGAGAGACCGTTCTAGAGACCGACACCATCACAGGAGGTAGAAACTCATCTCCAGATGGATCTGTTCATGAGTCATTGTCCTATGAAATCGATCTGATCGCCTCTTGATTAATTCGATCGCTACTGTTGTGAAAGCGTATTATTTTCCCGGAACTTATTTTTGTGACCAGTCTCCAAAACCTGGCGAATCCACCATGAAGCTACTAAACTATTTCCTGTGACGGTATCGCGAAAGACCGAGTCGTTTCCTGGCTCGATTCTTCAGTGTTTACTGTCAGCTTACCCTCCCATGAGCATTTTCATCATCAATATCATCGAACTTGGCCGATGCAAGCATAGACAAGCTTATAGCTCTGGTCATATAGTAAGAAAGCATAAAAATAAACAAAACCGAGGATGCAGAAAAATCAAGGAAACAGTCGCTTTTCAATTAGGTACTAAGGCTGATCTTCCTCATCGATCCGTGTCGGATTCTGGGATTTCCGCTTCGATTCCGTCGAGTCGTGCCCACCCGGATAAGCTGGGGAGTATCGAGGTGAGAGGAAAGGTTTCGACACATGGTCTTGCCTAAGCCGATATCGCCGGTTGTCCGCGTGGTGGTCGCTACTCCCGTCCGTCGCCTCCTTCTCAAGGTTCCTTGACCTCAACAGCGGAAACAGTGCGATGCTCTTGATTATTCACACATAAAGGACATTGACTGAAGAACATTCACCAGCAAAGGCGACCTCTGAGCTCCGCCATAAGATGCAATGAAATCCGTGGAAAAGCCGCCTGTCCTGAATGAGAAGTAATAAGAACGATAATTGCGCTCAGAAGTGCCACTCATGAATGAGTAGAACATGTGTGCCATCCGATCTCAGTGCGGAGGAAGGTTCGATTCGCAGAAGCTGTGTTCAAGCTTCTAAATTTTTCAAACAGTTTATTTCGTCCGAAACAAGATATTTGCAACTGCACATAAATAAGAACAATCAGTTCTCTTTCGATAGGGCTGAGATGCAGTCTATGTTCTCGCATTCTTCCGCGTGATAGAGTCCACGAGAGTCCACACATTCTGCACATGCAGTTTTCCTTTAAGTCATGGAATTCACTGGTCAAGCATTGTCTCCTATGTAACCCGTGAACGGCGAAGCGAAACGACAAGAAGTCGTCGAACACGCCGAGCCACCTGCAGAACAGCTGCGGATTTGCGGAAAGGGAAGTATCAAGGAAGATTGATTCACATTTCGCACCTAATGAGAGAGTCTCTTCGGGCTTCGTGGTCGCAGCGTCATTGCGGACGTTCGGAGAGCCTCTAATTGCGGATTACGTTCATTGAGAGCACAAAAACCAAGTCGCCCTTACGCATGCAGCAGACGGCGGAAGCGAAAATTCGGCCTTTATTAGAGATCGAAGGGAATCGTCAAAGCTCGAGAATTCCGATCCTAGGCCACCGTCGACACGATGGCATGAACAAAATTGCGATCCCGGAGGAAACCTTCGATTTAATAATACTCGGGCTGACAGGCGCCCATCTCGACCTCCTAGAATTTTGAAATTTAAACTTTCATGCTTAGCCCTCGCGCTGAATCAGGGACTGGAGTAGCGAGTGATTTTCTACGAGAGCTCTGATGTTCCGCCGCTGGTGAGCGGAGCCAGCTCAGCGCACGGCTTTGGACTCCACAACTATTAGTCGACCGGCGACTCGTCATCAATCATCGGACCGTATCGAGCCATTCTGACTGCGGCGACCCCGATCTCATGAGATGAGTACGGAACAAAAAATGATGTTCTCGTAGAGAACTTCAAGCATCGCTACATCTTTTCCGAGGGACCGTGCATCGATTCTGAGCCTATTCTCGATCGCCATCGGATCGATGAGGGGTGAGGGATCCGTGGAGCGGAATCGATTCTTCGGGGAGAACGCTTTCTGAACTCGAACTTCCTTCCCCAGCTCTTCTCGACTACACCGAAGCACACACATGTGCCTATATCTCGGAATCGCCTCGGCTGATCTAAACTTATCTCCGTGGTTTTCAATTGCACAGCCAAGCGGTGAATCCGACTGAGCGAAAATGAGCTCGCTCTCTCATTGTAATCCGACGAACAGGTAGGGACCGCCGTGAGCCGGAATATCCGAGTCTATTCCGAGGAAGGATGCATGATTATCAGGCTCCGGTGCGAAAAGGAGCCAAGGAAGCCAATGGTGCCGGAGGGATATAGGAAAAAGCTGCGAGCGTGCATAGCTTGCTCCGAAGGCAACGTCTCGCTCAGCCGAGTCCGCCACGCATCGGAATGAGAAGTACGGCTATCCGTAACCGATGGTTTGCAGTCATGCCTATTTGGATATGCTCGGTGATCGGTCTGAATTGACACTATGATGTTCTTGCTCGAACAGAAATCAGGCGCTTTCATATCGGCAACACAGACTCTTCCCCGCAGTCTTTGTATAGTCTAGCGAACCTGTGTGGACGGCCGCCGGTATGAGTCTATTCAGGGAGACGACACCGATCGCCACCGATCGCACTCACCGCAACTCAGAGAGACACGAGTGAATACTCGTGTCTCCTCGACTCCTTCAATGAGCTTGACTGTATGAACTCAAATCTCATTCGCACAAGTCACCTCGGAAAGAGCCCGAAATTCGCCAGCACCTTCAATGAGCCTCAGCGTGTAACCGATGATTCCCAGATGAGCGATGAATTCTGACGAATCCGTCAGGGAGGTCATCAGGTCAAGGGAGAGTCCAACTCGGAAGTCGGGAGGAGAATCAGGCTGCTGCGCTCGTTTCATGCAAGAGATCGACTCTATATCCTCACGTTCTGATATCAAAGGCAGACGATAGGTCGGACGCATTGACGAAGAAGCAATTAGCGCGCGCCGCGAACACGGTGATGTCACTGAATGAAGCGAAGAACTCTTGCCACACAGGAGAGGGTCCGGAAGGCTCGATCGAGACTCACGATTGCGTTTTGGCTCTGAAAGACAGACTCTCCGGTCTACAGCGAAAGAGTTTCCTCAATCTAGTGGATGGTTCGAGTATCGCGGCTAGGAAAAGTGTAGCGGATCACGAGGACATGACGCGGATAGTGTTCCCTTGTTCTTGACTCGGCTACCTTAGACACACTCACTATTTGGCGAGTCGTGGTCAGCTGTGGTATCTCTCGTCGGAAGACAATCGAAGCATAACGCTACGTACAGCGAAAGTGCTGCAATAATTGTTTCCCGGCGGACAACTCGATTCTTGAGCTCGGCAGATCGTTGGTGTGGAGAGCGCTTCGGACGGATACACTTCTGCGCACGGTTCGCCGCTGTTGACTTCCTCGATTCCGTGAGTATGCTGGAATAGTAATGTATCTGATTCCACGATCTCCCGGCTTGTTTTTAGCATTCGAGCTGGGTATGTGCCGCGGATGATCCTTTCTTCTCTAGATGAGCGATGGCCAGAATCAGCTTCCGCTCAAAGTCCACACCGAAATGAAACGAGTCATGAGCATTTAATCAAACGGGGTATCTGATGGACCGCATGCTGAACACGTGATAGTCCAGGCACCTCGTCAGGTACATATATGTGTCTCGAGTTATTCTTGCCGAGTCTTCTCATCCGCTGAGAGCTATTACAAATCGAGCTCTGCGCTCGCTGAATCCCGCGATGTAATTTGAGGGAGCGCACATCGACTAGGTCTTTCCGGAGTGATCAGCCGACCCACCGTCCTGATGGACTTTGATTTTTTGCAAAAAAAATTCTATCCCGAGAAGAATGTCGCATGCCAGGGGAACTCCATCACATTTCGCGCGATACGGTGTGCGGAAGACTGCCAGCACCGGGGACGGAATTCTTCCGGAAATTCTGTGACGCGCCGCTCGTGTGAGATCAAGGTCCCGATGAAGTCAAGAAAAAATGCTTCCGTTCCGTCGAGGATCGGAATCGTCGATCTTCCATCGCCCTGAGCTGTGACTGACTTAGGGTGCCGTAGACTCCACAAGTTTTCAAAGTAAGACAAGCTGATGTCCTGATGAGCTGATGCTCATTCCAATTTGGATCCCAATCGAGACGCCTTCCCTTCGCGGCGCGGCGAACAGATAGTTGCCCTGCCATGGCTCCCGACAGCTGTTCCTCGGAGTTCCGTCGACCATTAGGAGGATATTCGGCGCAACATTCGTATATTGTAGTAATATCAGAGACTTAACCTGCGGGGGCGATACCTATCGGAACGGAATCCATTATCGGTGCGCGGTCCATTCCTCTGCCTTCGGAGGCGCCCACGAGGGACTTCAGAGTACGAGACACCGGGTGTTCTGTGGAATGTTCAATCCGTTTCTGAGAGGAGGCAAGCCTCCGTGTCGAGACATCGGCCAAATCTTGTCCGAGTGAGCGAGATTCCTCGATCAGGATACATCCATAGAGCTGCGGAGACTCTAGTGCGAAACGTGCGTTCTCCCGTCCTGGTCTCCCCCTCCAAGGATTCGCCAGGACTTTCTCGCGACACGCTAGGATCAAGTTGAGCTGATATAGTCCTGGAGACATGCACAGATGATTCACGTCCGTGATCGTTCGGTATGACGTCGTCCCCCGTTCGAGTGATGCGAAGGATTGAATGCCCTCAGCTCGCCAGGGTTCTGTTCTCCTTTCATTGGAGGCGGTTGCCGAAGATGCGGCTCTTCGGCGTTCCCCCGTGCATGCCCGTTTCCACACGGTCTCCGGGAGTGCCGCACTCGAGGAGGGACCCGCTTAATCTCTACCTAGACTCCGCGACTATCCGCGAAAAATTCGAAGATCTGCCGATCTGTCTCACAGTCTCTAGAATGATCGAATTGAATCCGCATAACAGGCATGATATCGTCCCCCGATGCTGTCCGGATAAGAGTGACCTCTCCGTAATCTGGGATCGCATTCTGAGAAGGGATTCTGAGTTCGGAGTGAGAGGGGGTGGACCTTAATGTCGAGCTCTGTTGACCCCTGTAACTCGGGAAGATACGGCGGGAATTCCAGCGTAAGGCATATAAAACAACGGAAATTCGCTGTATTTTGAAGCTGTCGTCAGATCTGACGCTGAGGTTCTGGTTTTCAGGTGCGCAATGGAGTCCAACACTCAAACAATTCACCGAACTCGGAAGAAATCAGAAATCGCCGAGCCTCGGTCCCAAGTAAGGGTTCGCTGCCCGAGTATTTTCGAGTCACGTTTTTAGGGGTTGCTCTGAACCTTATCATCGGAATTTTCAGGAAGCTAGCGGAGAATGCAGCAACTTCCTCGCCGAATGTCAGATCGGGGTGAATGACATGAGATTGTTGAAAGATATGCTCAAGAACGACTTGAAGTATCTGAAGAACAGACTCCTAAGATCGCCCTCGGAATCCGATATCTGCGGAGTGGACGATCAGACGAAACCTCTCGTGTGTAGCATTGACGAAGCGCCGAGTTTCCAAACGAGCAACAAGTGGGTATCAATAGGAGATGCGGTCGGAGACATTTCTATCGAGGACGCAAATATCGAGGGACGACTTATTTTAATTGAGAATTTCCGTTCGGCCTCCCAGGTACATAACCAATGGTTACCGTACATCCAAGTCCAAGGAAAGGTGCATCAAAGGCATCCTGCAGTGGACGAACGAGACGGTCAACATATGGACACATCTGGGACCCTTGATCGTTCTGATATTTCGCTATAGCGAAGATGTTCTGCTCAATTACGATGCGGCAAAATTCGAGCCTTTCGACAGAAAGCTCAGCAGCTTCATGCTGTTGTGCTATTCCATGATGTTGGGCCTCTCTTCGGTCTACCACATTTTCAATTGCTGCTGTTGCAAGTGTTTTAGATACTGGTGAGTAGGGAAGACCACAAAAGTGATTCCGCAAACGACCTTCGAGCTAAGGCACGAGTAGACTAGTTCAGTGAGCGCCTATTCGGTGAAAGAAAGAAGAATGTTTCCGTTCGGAGCCTCGACTTTTTTCGCATCAAGATAGAGTTCGAGTCATCCGGAGCCAAATCGTGAAGAACGACCGGCTCGGAGCTGGATGGGACGATTTCGCGAGTCGTCCTCCACTCTACTGCTCTCGAGGTTGTCTTAATCAGCATTGCCTCGGATTACTTTTCGCTTGCCTTCACTCGCAACGCCATTTTCGTGCCATTATTCGCAAAGCAAACTCCGCAATAATTCCGCATGTCGACTCTCGAATCGAATTCAGTCCTCCATCTCTCCGAGAATGATGATTGAATGATCCGATCATATATAGGACTAAGGCACAGAGGCTCCGGAGCCGCGGCATAGAACAGAAAATCATCGCAACTGTCTCAAACTTCTGGGTTTACGCGAGGCGATATCAGCCATCGAGGTCGACCGACATCCCCCCATAGGCAAGATTGTATCCAACCGAGCTCTCTTAACGTTTCCAACAGGTACGGATGGGATTTCGTCGGAGTCAGTTTATCTATCTACGCTTACGGGACAGGATTCCTGTTCCTCCAGTTCCGAGGGTCTCCATTCTGGATAATTTTCTATGGCACCATCAAAACTATAATCGCTGGCGTGCCCATCGGCATGGTGTTCTCAACAAAATATTTCGACAAGAAGTGAGTCGGACGTTTATGGATTCCAATGGAATCAGAGACTCCACAACAACCGCTCATCGTCAATGGGAGCTAAATATTCGATCTTTCTTCCTGGCAGATACGACGACTCTCGATCTGTGTGGATTGGGGGCTTCGTTTTGTTCAACATAATCCCCACAGTCCACTCGATTCTATTGAGGGGTGGTTTGGAGGATCCGGTAGTGAAGGCGACTCTGCCACCTCATCTGGTAGTAATGTTCCTGCTGGTTGGAAGCTTCGTCATCTACGCTAACCAATTTCCGGAAAGGTTTGTGCAATTCGAAATTCCGTCGTTTGTAAGAGCCGCTCTGTTCCGGATCTGCTCAGTCTCACTGTCCATGAGTTTCAGATACGTCCCTGGGAGGGTCGATTACGTCGGGAACAGTCATCAGATATGGCACGTCGGCACCGCGACAGCAGTATTCTTCGCCCGTCATCTCTACTTCCAGTATATACTGGCCTTCAATGGGTTGACATAAGACGACATCCGGCAAATCATGCGCCTTAGATAAACTCCAAAGATTCACAGTCACTGAAGTTTCTCATGGGCTCTGGAAGGGTCAGAGGGCTACAGTCTACATAGATAGAAATGATAGAAGACGAGTGAGCTGCCCGGTCCGGAAGACCACCGTGGGCCATCGGGCGCCCAACAGCTCAATGTTCGGAGGAAGAGATTATTAAAGATGTTGTCTTTCTGTTTCACGGGGGCACTGAATACAGCGTTGCGAAAAATCTCAAGTTGACCCGCCGCGCCGTCCGAAAGTTAAGCAATCCTTCATCTCAAGTTCCAGGAGAGTCTCCGACAATCTATTTATTTTCTCATTTTCATTGTTGGTCAGAACCCGGATGTGATTGACGGTCCCCAGCATTTAACGAGATCCGCGGGTCTGGCTGAGAAGATCATTTGCACAGATCGATCGTTGATCGTTTCTATGCGAAGATTTCCTTCCACAGAACCAGGACTCGAAAGGTGCTCTGGGAGTCTCACCGAAGGTCTTGTTCAGTTAGTTTTATTGTATAGAGGGACGAGTCCCATAATGTCGATCGTTTCGGCGAGAGTCCACGCTGGGTGAGGCACCAGCGATCGAATATGCTCCGGAGCCGGTAGGCGTCGATCGACAGGGGTACCGCACGGTTCGAGGTTGAATACAAGAGCGGCATTAACGCACTCCAGGCGCCACCCTTCGGGCTTCACGCGAAAAGTCTAACGCCCCCGGCACTTCTGGGAATTCCGAGGAACCGACGCGACGTTCCGACTTCCGTTCTCACTGGAATCAGACAACGGTTTATTTCATCTAAAACAAGAGATTTGCACTCAAATATGTACATAAATAAGAACCATCAGCTTTCTAAGATAAATCCGCCTACCTGAAACGTGCCCTCGGCCTTCACGCGACGAAAAAGAACAGATTCGTCTATTTACTAACCGACACTCAGCTTTTTGTGGAGGACCCACGAGACCGCTACAAGCTCGGGAATTCATCAGCTTCCGAAGAGATCCGGGGGAGGAAGACGGCCGAAGTGGACCCTCTGTTCTATGAGACGGAGGCCATGAGGAGCGAAAACTGGAAGGGAGCATGCAGGAAGACAAGGCACATGACAACCTGCTTCGCCGTTCACGGGCTCCATGGAAGACTATGCGTGACCAGTGAATTCCATGACCCAAACGAAAACTGCGTGTGCAGAATGTGTGGACTTTCATGCGGACTTTGTCATGCGAAAGACGGCGTGAACATTGACTCTATATCAGCCCTATCGGAAGAGAGCTGATCGTTCTTATCCATGTGCATATTTAACTGCAAATATCTTGTTTGAGATGAAATAAACTGTTCTCACTGGAATGAGACACCGAAGCCCATCAGAAATTCTGAGCCGCTTGGTTCGCTAATCGCGATTCGATGACCAGGAACACTTCCCGGTGCCTTACGGATGTTGGTGTCGGGAGGGCTACCAACTATCTTAACCGGACGGTAGATTTCCTGTGAGATGGGATTGTCGTGAAATGTTTTCCAGAATTTGTCAACGGAGACGGCTCAATTGTGAAAATATTTGTTCAATCTTCGGACGCCCTGACGAAAAAAAAGATGCCTACCTACACCTCCGAATCACTGTCGGACCTTTTAGATACTTAATCCGACCTGATTCTCACAACATTCCCTCGTGTCCTCCCTAAGGGTTCTCATCCCACCTCCCCAAGGTAGTTACTCCTATCCCACCGGCTGAGGGAGCATGGAATCCAAGGTTGAGGTCTCCGTCGCTCTCCTTGATTCAGCAGGCTCTGACGAAGTACTCCGAGATGGATCCCGATCGGATCGCGAAATAATTATAGAGACAAGGACCAAATAGGTTCTGGATCGGATCCTCCATTAGCCAAACAACGAGGAATCACACTGAATCTTTGCTGCTGGAACCCTGAAGGAGCATGTTCCAGCAAAGCGGAGAACGTTCCCACGACTCACGCCGATCCGTCGAGCATCAATTATTATTGACGTAAGTCGAGGGTCGAGGTTCTGCTGTAAAAGGTGTTCTGCGGCGTAGGGTGCTCTTGTGAGAGATAGAGGCTATTTGGAGGCTCCCCTCCGCGCGAACCGCATGAAAAAGCATGAATGAGACTAAAATGTGTCCGATGGCAGTCCGAATCGAATGAAGTTTTTATAGCCTTTCACCACGATTTCGTTGTATCGTTCATTCTTCACTACGCGATCCAGCATGTTTAACGGGGGCGGCAAATGACTCTTCAGACCTGGAGATTCAGACCAAAATGTGATTCGTGTGAGAATTTAGTCCGCAGTTCCACGAGGCCGGGAAAATGTTTTTGCAGAAATGTAGAGAAACGTCCACCAATAGAAGGTTCAAACGAATAATGACTCGATGTTCCCGAAGAGAGACCCAAGCGGAGACCGCGATGATGCGTCCTATATTGACAGGAGTCCCTCGCGTTTTCTCAGAGCTCTCCAAAGCCTGCAGCGTGAGGCTCGCGCGTTTCCTGCGGACTCGCTCGTAGAATCTCGCAGGAAGCCGCCATCGCATTGTGTTGGGAATCATCCGATGTTCTTCTCCCGATGTTCCTAATTATCTCTAGAAGATTCGTCTCACATGCTCCCACGAGCATCAGTGGGCGACCCCATCCACCAGATATCGAGCTTTTAGGGCGCCTCACTGAAAGGGATTTGACCGCGATCAAGTTTGGAATCGTATTTCGCGGAACGTCGGGTAGAGATGACCGGCGGGAGATCGAGCTATGTTCCCGATCACTGAATCCTTCAGCGAAGGATATTCCGTTTCCTTCGAGAACCGATTCGTATCCGATATTCTGTTCCGGACTGTTCCGAATGGAACATTCACGATGTTTAGTCTGGTGGATCTACCGCGACTCGAAGCATCAACTCGATGATCTTACCCGAGAATCATCCGGGCATGTCGTCAGCAGAAGAATGACGGACCGATGAACGAGCGCAAGAGAGAATCTGAGAGTCATCACTCGTCCACTGAGCGTGAGTAAGCCTTCGTTTGCGGCTTGGCGCGAGACAAAAAATCCAAAAACTAAGAACTATGCTCAGGAGTAGGGTATCTACGTCGGAATTTCGATATCCGTTCTGATACGGGAGACACCGGTGGTCTTGTTCCGCTCGAGACTTCTCCAATAAGATTCGCGATATCCACAGCCGAAGGAGCAGCGGAAGATGCTATCAAGCTGACAATAAAAGAAAGGACAATGAATCGAGCCCTCACGCTCATCTCCCCCGAAAGCCAGTAGGTTCACTTCCTTACTAGCCGTGAGCCCAGTAGAGCTGTGATGACATTATAGTGAAGAGGCCTTGCCCCCGATCAAAGGGCCAAACTGCTCAGCCCAGACTCCGAAACGATAAGAGGCGCGGAGGCGATGCAGGGGCAGAGACTGAAGCCGAAGAAGATCTTGTCATAATAGGGGTCCGATGATCGTTCTCAATAAAGGGATGGAGGAGCTTCCTCGAGACTCCCGCATCTAGGTACACTGATCCGCTGGAATCACATCTGGAAGGCACGACCTCACAGGCTGTGAAATGTTCAGAAATACGATTCTTCAAATCCGGGGGCTATGCGCTGAGCCACGTATCTCTCAACTTGAATACAAGTCAGCTCAACATTGATACGCGTCTTCCGATATTATTTTTGGTGAGCTTAAGAGATAGTTAAATGCCCGTTCTCAACCTCTAGGACTGGGTTCGGTTCTTGCTTTTGGAGAGCCCTGAGGAAGCTCAGTGCGACATCTACGACAAGGGAGTGATGACGACCAAGCGAAACTTCCAAGGAAGGCTCAAGTGGACTCAGACGCAGAGGAGGCGCAGGACATTAGTGAGGTCGGAGTCTACAGGCTCAATTGAGGATAAATGAGCCATATCCGATCGAGAGGGACCGGGACGACGTGAAAGACCTCACTGAGAGAGGGGAACGAAGACCTCGAGCTCGCACGCCGCGAAAACCATCACCGGATACCCTTCCCGCCGTCGGCGAACCTCTCGTAAACGGGAGCTTCATTCCTATATCGGAGCAAAAAGTGGTAGCGCACCCTTAGGGCTGGGAGTCGGGGCTCATCCGCTGCCCCGAGAGCTCCCTGAGGACTCCGTCGTGAGGGAGCCGACTCACTCAGGGAGCGAATCATACAAATTCAATCCGTCGACCGGACATTCGGGGTAGCAAGCTATCAGCGATCCTTAGCTCGATACTGGTCGTGAACACCGATTCCGATCACTCTGACCTCTCACTCACGGTGAAGAGGTAAGGATCGCGCATACCAGCACATCAGCAACTACGGTCACCGATTTGCGTCCCAGGCAGTAGGATTCGAAAAGTTCGATCCATTAAGAGTCTAGCTTGCTCCCTGGCAATCGAATCCAAAAAAGAAGCTAAGTTTCTCGGGCACTGCCAATCCCCGGGTTTGTGATGGAGGCGGAAGAATCCCTGGAAACACCGAGGACTGATGGGAGCCGCTTAGCCGAACTGTTCCGCGGGACGCCACGGAGTCGGGCGAGCGGCGAAACTGATAGAGAAGCCCTTGATATAGGCGAGATGATCTCCCATATCATATCTGAAGGCTCATCCGAGCCGCATATCGCTCTTCGTGCAACCTCCGTTCAGTCAAGTTGCTCTGCCTTCGAAGCCATGAGTCATGAGGCCCTGCTTCACGGTATCGGGATGATCCAACAGGAAGTAGCCGGGAATGTGGCCGCTCCATGGTCTTACTCGGATAACTGATGTTCTTTTATGTAGATGCTTATTTTAAAGGTGAACTACAGCAGTATTACTTGCAGTTCCATCAATAAACAACAATTCAAAACCATCGTGGGCCCAATCTACAAACAACTCGGCGCGCGTTCTGGAACTTCCTCAGCTCTTTTTGTCTCGACTCGATTTCCCGGGCGATTGAGCTTTTCCCAGACTTTCTCGGCTTCGCGAACTCCGACACGGCGTCCGGTGTCTGATTCGGACAGATCGCCGTGAGATATTTGAAATCCGATAGCGGGAAACTTCGCAGAATCTACCGGGTCGGACGTTGGATATCACCATGGCTGTCATATGTCTCTCTTCCCTGTTGCCGTGAACAGCTTGGCTGCCGCAATGGTGGTGATGTTGTGATCGTCGGATGATTTGAACAGGCGACTTATTTATGTCTATTCACTGTGGATGACCACTGCATCAGCTCGTGGAGTTTCTTAGTGACTCGGTGCACCCATCATTCACTTTGTGTCAACTGTCGCTCCGAGCAAAAGTGGAAGTATGGAGGCCGCTCCGCGACTCCAAATGCTGTGTTTCGAACAGAAGCTCAGTTCAAAAGTTTCGGATTTCAGCCATCCTTTCAAAAAGGTTGGTCGAGAACATCGATGGATATTGCGAATCAGGATGTCGGAGGTCAACAGAAAAACTTGCCAATCACTCGACGGGTGACGCACTCATTATTTTGTTTGCCGATCACTTCACTCACTCCATGTATTACTGATGAGCCGATTTTGATATCCTGGCCGTGTGTACCCTGTGTCGTTCTGGAGTATCGGCGCCTGCAGTAGAACACGGATTGGGAATCAAATGATCACTCGCGGGCATCGGGAGCGCAATCTCGACTCCCGAAAAGAGGCAAACTCCGTACCTGAAAGATATCGATAAGAGTTTCCTTTGCTTCTTTCCAGTTCATCGCTACATTTTACAATGAGGATCCGAACAAGTATTCGAAAGCCATATTCGATTTGGAACAACTCAGAACGGTGAGCAAACGCTCGAACCTCCGAATAGGATCAGATATCTAGGGCTCATCGGCTCCTTCGTTCTTCCTTCACGGTCGAGGGGAATATCCCCCGAACGGTTCTCGGAATCAGTCAGAGAGTCATCGAATGATTCAGTCGTTGCGGAACCCTGTCACTGACCCGAGTCCCTATTTGCAGGCCGCTTGCAAAGCCTCTAAGGATTTCCAAGGTATTCAAACCTTGAGAAGATACTACTCACAACTGCGGTTGCAACAAAATCGTTTCCCGATGACCGATGATGGAGCCGCTTGCGTCGCATTCATGTGGTCAGATCTCTACTCGGGTAAGCATCCTTCACCATTTGATCGTGATGATTTCAGCGTGAGATTGCGCTAAGAAGCTCAGGAAGGAGGGGTGGCGATTGTTCTTCCAAGAGTAAAACTCGATCAGCACTTCCGATTGGTAATAATTAGAGTTCCTTAACTTCGGACCTTGTGCTTACCTGACTTCTAAATGAGAAGGGACCAGAATGCGGCATCTGACTCCCAGCCTTTCCGACGTTTTTCCGGCGTTTGAGAAACTCATTCGGAGCGATCCACCTGGAGATTTGGACCTCGCGAATTCGATAAAATTGGAATGTCTTAAGTTCAGGAACTCTCCTAATGATCGCGAAGATGTCGCTTGTGTCAAGGCCTATGTCTCCGCCTATGCTGGTAGTGTAATCTGATTGCGGATTCAGGTGGTAGTGATTTTATTCGGAGAGTGGACTCATCTCTGATGGAGATCGGCTCGAACAGCGATAGCGGTCGACGTGTCCCTCAGCCTCTTGGTCATTATTTTTTACTCTGGAAGTCTTATTCATCGGAACTTGAATTATATCACGGTATACGGAGGGATTCTATTGTATGCCTTATGAAAATCTTCGGGGAACTTCAGCGCACGATGGTAGGACGACTCATCTATTATTTCTCCCACTCCTCTCCCCCTCATCTAGGCGTGATGTTTAACATTGCCGATGTGAAGTACGAGCTTTCGTCGATTCTCTACAATATCGGAGCCCTCCATTCGCAACTCGGAGCGATAGAGGATCGAACGTCAGCCGAAGGCATGAAAAACGCGTGTACTCACTTCCAAGCAGCTGCGTGGGCGTTCCAACACAATCGAGACACCTATCCGCAACCGAAGGTGAGATACTGCGGGAATTCCGGAATATCATATCCCAAATGAGAGATGTACTCGAAAATAGAAAACAGGAACGATAATGCAATCTTTTGAATTTTTTCAGGGCTGCGACCTGTCACATGATCTACTGACATTTTACTCGTTGGTAATGCTGGCCCAATCACAAGAGTGTATCCTGGAAAAATCTATGCTTGACAACCGCAAAAGTGGGATCTCCGCAAAAATTGCGTCTCAAATAGTTGACTTTTACACGAAGTCGATCAACAATCTGAGCTCTGACGTGAAATCGATTGTCGGGTCAAAGATTTTTCAGCAATGGAAACGCATTTGCGAAATGAAGGTTTGTCTCTCAGCTGAGGCTTTCCTTGATCATGTTCAGTAGTATTCCCCCAATCGGTGACCCAAAGGTACAAGGGAATCATCTATTCTCATTCCAGGCTTCGTACTACGGTGCCTTGACAGCGCTGTATATGGGAATGACGGCTGAAGAGGATAACCAATATGGACTCAGGGTGGCGTGGTACAAATTGGCCATGGAACGTTTCGAGGAGAGTCTTCGCGCGGCGGAAGACCTCGGAATCGAAGAGACGTTGGCATTCACTCGTGACGTGATCGGTAATTTGAGTTTTCGTCTCATTCGGGGATGATCGACCCCAAAAAAATCCTCCCTCTAGAACAAATATATGGGATCTTGGTTCTCTTTCACAGGCGGGAAATTAAATGTCGGCGTGCGCGAAAACGATTTCGTCTACCACGACAAGGTCCCGAATGCAGATAGCTTGCCAGAGGTTAAGGGAGCCGTCCTGGTCAAGGGAACTCCCTTCGACCCCAACGATCCTGAGGTATGTCAATCATTGAGAGGTTTCTCTTCCAGACCCTCATCCCGAGTGTCTCTTAATCCTCACCGCCTCATTCAGGTTTGCGGACCGGACCTTTTCGCCACATTGATCCCAATGGCTGCTCACGAAGCATCCTCTGTATACTCGGAGCAGAAGGCACAGCTTCTTCGTCGGCTATCGAAGGTCATAGAGGATAAGAACGCAGATCTAGCCTCGTATGAAAGCAGTCTCAATATATCCAAGAAAGACTTGTTCGAGATGATGGTACGTGCGTCATTAGCCCTCCTGACATGATAATGACGTATAGGTCGTAGGAGAGAGCGGATCGCTTTTACACCCCTCTGACAGTCAATATTTCGAATATTCGTAGAAAAAACCCGTGCTGCCGCCGGACATCATCGAAGTCTGCGCTCAGTTCAGCACCAATAGGCTCTCCATATCCGCCATCAACAGTCAGCTCGCGCAAATTGATGCCATGTCGGACGAGGTCGGAAGATATTTGAGTGAAGCGGAACAGCTGATCGCGATGTCGAATCCGGCAAGCGTGACGTCGAACGTGGTGGCCGATCTCAGAGCCGAATTGAACAAATACAAGGAGATCCGAACTCACTCGGCCAACAATAACGAAACATTGAGAGAGGCCCTTGAAGCTCACGACGATCATCTGGCCCTTCTCCAGTTGGCTCCTGAGACTCTCGAACAGAAACTCCCTCATGTCATAAGCGCCACTAAAGAAGACGAGAAAGTAATTTTAGAATTCATCAAACTCCTGGACAAGCTCGAAGAGATGAAGCAACAGCGGGAGAGGTTATTCTCTGAGCTGAGAGATGCCCTTATAAACGATGACATCACGAAACTCATCGTGGCGAACGCTCAAGAGGATCTCAACGAAGTCTTCGAGAGAGCCCTCGCGAAACACAAGCTAGCGATAGCAGTACTCGAGAAAAATCTCCTGGCTCAGGACAACATATTGAAAGCAGTTTCGCAAGCGAATGCGAACACCGCGGAGATCCGAATGAATTTAGAACAAGCCAGAAGACCATGGACTACATCCATCGAAAACTTGCGAGCGGCATACAAGTCGTTCGAAGAAGTTGAGAGGCAAGCCACTAAGGGCACCGATTTCTACGGGATTTTCGTCAACGATGTGAGGCGACTTGCGACTCGACTCCGGAGCGTTGTCCAAGTTGAGAAGGAGCAGGAAGAGAAGCTGCGAGCTCGGCAAGCGGAATTGGCTCGGCCTCCAGTTTTCAAGCCCGAATCCAACCCTGCTTTCGTGTCAAGACCTCCGAATATACCACCGACTGCTCAGGCTCAGAACGCGCAGCCTCCGAAACTCAAAGATTATCTGGCCATGATGAACAACGCCAAAAAGAACGAATACGTTCCGCGGGCGATGCCCGGATCTACCGGGATTTCCCAGAGTCCCATGCGACCCTCGGTAGCGATGAGCTCGATGGGAGAATCGACGTCCTTGACTGGCAACACACAACCGCCTCAGATGAGCTTACCAGCCCCAGGGAGTGCTATGCCGCCGCAAACTCCATCTCCGGCAGTCCTACCTCCAGGAGCTCGGATTGTTCCCGAAGCGTCAAATCCGACCCAGTCCCCTGCGGCTTCCTCCAACGACGCGAAACACCCGAGAAGCTCTCTGAACGTTGTCGTCCCTGGAGCGCGACCTTCTCCATCGTCACCCGCTGCTGCACAATCGAATCAAGGTTACAGTGCTTACAATGTCGAGAGCCTCGGGGGCTATGGCCAGCCGGCTTACCAAGGGTACGCGCCCTACGCCCACTTGTACTCGGCCAACACCACCAGCTCGAACGCTGCCCCCAGACCGAGTAACGATCCCAACAGCTCATCGAACGCCCAACCCATTCAGACATCGGTGAATGCTTACTCTTACGCCCAATCTCCTCAGCAGCAGCAGCAGCAACAGTATCAGACCGGATATCAATACGGCCACGCAGGGGTGCCCGGTGCCCTGGGAAATCCAAACGCGCCTCTCGAGCGCAATATGCCAAGTGCGGGTGTCGCAGCCCCTGCTCCGGACTCGGCGACGTCGAACATCAGTACCGCAGTCCAAAACCACCCAATGAGCCAAGCCCAATACTATGGGAACACTCAAGGGGGGGTCGCCGGCTGCCTCACGAACGTGTACAAATGGAATGGATATGATTTCCCAACCGCATCGCCCACGGCCAGCGCCAGCTTTGTTATGACTAGCGGAATGTTCAACAGTACTGTGACGAGTTCAAATACTCTTCACAAAAGTCAGAACCCCTACGCTCAGTGCCAACAGATGGGCACCACCCAGCAGTACCAAGGATATGCCGTATCTTCTCAAGCAAGCAGTGTTCCTGGCGGAGCTACCAGCTACGTCTACCCAACTTCCGCATCGACTGCCGTTTCAGTCGTTTCGACCTCTTCGATGGGCACAGTCTCGACTGCAGCGATCCAAGCCCAAGGACCAAACTCGAGGCTCTCCGCTCCGAATGCTCTCCCCGCGGCTCCGAACAACACCCTTCCGACGAGCGCAACCATCGGCGGGGGGACCTACAATGCTGCACCGAACGTGGCATTCCAAGCGCATGCGACTCCAATCCAGGGTCCGGTTGCGCCAAACAGCAACCCTCCCCTTCAATATCTGCCAGCCTCCACCTGCGGGAGTGTTCCTAACAACACCTATAGTGTCGCCTCGATGGGAGTAGCGCCGATGCCCGGACAAAATTTTCCAACGACGTCCGCGAGCACCGTGCCTGCAGCTGTCAATCCGACGAGTCAGACCGGTCAAGGAGCGAAGAGTCTATTGGATGAGAGCCCGGCGCTTCCTATGCCTTCCGAAGGTCAAATTATTCAGGACATTCTTCAGCCCGTTGTACTACCCATCGCTGCGGCCAAAAGCGCCGAATATGGGACTCTCAACGCTGAGACCCCAAAGGAGCCGGAGGATAGGAAACCAGAGACGGTTAGAACGCGTTTTAGCGATAATTTTCCGGTCGACGAGAACTCGCGGGATGTCCATAGCTCAATCTGAACCCTCTCGAACTTTCCAGTCCGCCTCACTTAGCACCAAGACAGCAGATGCCAACGAGAAGTCGACCGAGGGAATCTGTGATTCGAAGCCAGAAAGATCTCTGGATGATCCGAGGACGTTGCAGAATTTCCGGAACCTATTCGACCAGCTCGATGATTACACAAGGTCAGCGCAAGATCCGATGCCGACACGTCGTTGAGGATGCGCAAAATACTTACTTTCGCTTTCTACATTTCTCCAGGACTTTCAACCTGGAAAATCGCTGGAAAGAATTTCTGGACCTTCAGGAGACAGAAGCGCGAGCGCTCAAAATTTCCGTTGGTAGGATCTGTTCGATGAAGAACCGCTTCCCTGACATCATGCCGTGTAAGTTCCGAAAATATTGAAAATGTCGTCTGATCTCTCCGACGAATCCCCCATACCGACTCTGAGTTTCACTTGTAGACGATTACAACCGAGTCGTATTGAGCACAACGAAAGATGACTACATCAACGCCTCCTTTTTGAAATCAACACCTTCAACGAACGAGCCAAATTGTATCTTGACCCAAGCACCGATTCCTTCAACATTGGAAGATTTCTGGGCCATGGTCTGGGAACAAAGTGCAGAAACGATGCTCTCTCTCTCATCTTTCCAAGAGGTTAGTTTCCGGAGGGCTTCAGCTCGGACGGGAATAGTTTCCGGGGCAAGTCATGGATCCCAGGCCCGTGATATTGAACAAGACTACTCGTTGGTTCCCCCTTGAGTTTCTGTGGAGATAATTTTGATTCATATGAATTTTCAGTTGTCATCGCAACTCTTCTTCCCCTCTGAGAAGGGAACAACCCAAAGTTACGGTCACTATCAGGTGTCGGTGCAGTCGTATACAGAGAAGGAGTGCGGGCTATTCACTGAAAGACTCCTCAGTGTATCCGGTCCTCAGGTTAGTGAGTCCTGAGCTATAGGTGTTGAGGCTCGTGGCACACAGGAGCGAGTGACTTTAGACTATCGATGGATTCTGACTGGCTCATATTATTTTCGTCATAAGAGTCCATGACTGCTGCCCCATACGTATGCTGATACCGCTAATTTATGCGAATGATGATACACATACCGTGAAGCTTGTCCGATAAGATCACCTGCGGGGTATCCGGAGAGCGGTCGGATTACTCGGGTAGTCTTATCGGGCAGGGCCCCTAAAATGGGACCCCATTGATTCGGAGCCCAGGGAGAAGGATCTGTGACCTCAGGCGATCTGATTCTTTATGGAGATGGTCTTCACCTCTCGTCTCAGTTTCAATCCGAATTCGAACAATCTACATTCAACTTCCTACGGCTATATTGAAGCTATATTGACACGCACACATTTAGCCATAGTCAGCCGCAGATATTTCTCCTCGTTTGCGAACTGTTGGGTCGATACTCCGGGGCAATCAGAGCCTTTGCATATTCTCCCCTTTTTCCGGATCTTCAATCATAGTTCCGGCTAAATACGCCCATGCGAGTTCGTTCTCTCCGGGGGCTTCGTGCATCTTCGTGCCCTCATGAATCCGGGTCGAATCGGATATCGAATCATTTTTCTTCCATCTTATCGATGCTTATTGCAGGGACCGGCTAAGAACCTCATTCTTCTCCACCTAAATGAATGGACGAGGGACGTGTCCAAGCTGGCTCTCTTTGGGAAACAAGTTCTCTACTACTACAACAGCCAAAAACGGAAAGAGAGCCCGGTGATCATACAGTGTCTCGGAGGCTGCGGCCGCTCTGGGCTAATTGCGTTCTGCCTCAAATGGTTGTCGAATCTGGAGGAAGCTCGACTTCTCCCGATCACGTCCCTCCTCGCAGATCTCGTCCGAGGGAGGAAATTAGTTCTTTTGGAGAAAGACCAGTTGAAAACGTGCGTCGAGCTCGCACATTTCACGACCCGTTCGCTTCTGGTGGAAAGAGGCTGCATCGAGCAGATCAGCGAAAAGTCTACCGAAATGGAAGAGATCCACTACAAAGAGAAGAACGGCGAGAAGCTAACGGTCGAAGAGAGACTTATACAGGACTTGATGGCTGGCTTCCAGGTACGTCCCCGTGTGTAGAATAACCTCACCAGGAATCGTAGCGGCTCACAGGACAGTCCCCTGACAGTCAAGGTACCATTTTCCTCAGGTGAAAACGAAAATCACGAAAGAGAGTTTCGAGAAACCTCGGGGCTTGGAATCGTCAGCCGGTGATCCAAGCGATCCTCTGAGTCAGTTGGATCCGCTTTGGAGCTTGAAGAAATGACATGCATGAAAGAGGGGAAGACACTCGACTATATGTTTGTGAACGGGTATGGGCGAGGGTTTCTTGGGAAAGTCCCGCCCTCATCGTCGCACGCGAACTAAACGGGGGTCTCGGTTCTGTAAAAACGGATTCGTGTATATCTTCCGGACTTCATTGATCTGTCGAATACCGGTCGCAGAGGATGTTCGATTGGCCTGTATGTTTTCATGTCCTAATAAATAGATTTCAGCAGAATTCCGGCGTCCTTAATCGGGTTTCCAAAAATGAAAAGATAGCTCGATAGTCGCCAGCTGTATGGGAATCGCTAGCGAGTCACACGAAGAGCCGACCCGAGGTCTCATCGGAGCTCTGCTCCCCCACCCGGATATGTGAAAGCTTGAGAGCAAAAGCGCCGCTCATCGCTTGAACCTATCGAGGGAGCGATCGGACCACTTATATTTCCTCACTTGGGTGGAATTGCAGACGAATTAGACATTAGGTATGGACAATTTATTATGAAGTTATATATGAACATCATTCGAATTAACAACCTATACCTATCGTGCGTAGAAGACTTTGAGCCATTTCATCGCTGTCGGATTCAGAGTTTTCTCAACTCCGGCTCCTTCGCTCAAGGGGAGGTTCATGTGCCAGATCTGGAACGATTAGATCATGAGTCTTTCAAGTCGCTGTTTTGACTGGAAAGCTCCTCGGAAAACGAATGATGATCTCCAGCGTCAACCTACCTCGTTTCGAATGTCAGCTTCATTTTCGCTCGAGCTCTGTAGAGTATTCAGCTGGATCACTACGAGATCGAGGTGCTCCAAATCGTGGTATATCGTCTGCAGAACGAGTGGTTTTTTCGCCGTTGCTCCCCTAGCGGCAGCGAAGGCGAACGTCTGCAGAAGCGCGATTCCTGATTTTTCGACCCTAGTCCTGGCTTCCTCGTAAGGGTGGTTGACGTAAATCGTGTGCAGGCTGTAATCTGCAGGGAATCGGTCAAATGAGAATGGGTTCGCTCGATCAATCCAGGCACACAATCAGCCGAATTCCCCATAGGCAAATAAAGGTGCGCTACCTTTTCCTGCAGGTAGAATTGGGTATATGGTTCTCGGATCGTAGTCGAAAGTTTTCTTGAGATCCATTTCCGGTGCGGCAGGGTACATGGAGGGTAGTGATCCCGTCGCTGTTGAATCGCCCGCAAGAGGTAGGGCTTTCGTAGACAGAGTCCCTGAGCACGCGGCTCCGTGAAATAGGTACGGGTTATCACTTGGTCTTATGTATTGGCACGTCAACTGAAAGGAATTCCTCTGGTTATTCATCGGTCGATGCATTCCAAACACGAGTGTCCAGACATGATTCTGCAAATTGAAAATCGAAAGCCGCCCATGATTCTACGCATCAAAAATTGAAATGTCAAATCAACTTGCATCGTTGAGCGTAGGTTTCGGTGGTCCTCCGGCAGATGTCAGTCTCACGAAGTCGTTGAAAATTAAACTTAATTGCCTGCTCCTCCGCTCCACGGGCGCACCGTAAGGTCGTTCTGCCGCTATCCAGTGGCTGTGGAGAAGTCGTTTCCGGATTAACCAAGATTCTTACTCCCGAGCTCAACGGGGTCTTCGAATATCGCAATCGGAATCCACCTCAAGAGCAACTTACTATTTCTCGTGCCAGGCCTTCGGCAGCCTGACCTGGTAGGAGTCGTGCTTCACAACTTCGAGGCGTTTCGTCATCCAGGCGTATTCCGAGTCACTCAGCGAAGTTCCTTCGAACTGCTCGACGTAGCTCTGAGGGAATGGGGGAGTTTTACGGAGCTGACAGAATATGTCCGGAGTCGAACTCGATCGCCAGCATCACTCATCCATGTTGATCAAGCTTGTTCCGACATCGATCTGACAAAATGAAAGATCACTCACGGGTGGCATGTCAGTGTGATACAGAGAGTTTGTGAGAAGCTGAACTTGGGCTAAACCTTCTGTGAGTTTCAGACTATTGGACACCTCGTACGCGAATTCCGCCTGCAGCACTTTTTCGTCCTTCGGGAAAAATTTCTGAAATCCGGGTTGGTGATTGTCGTAGAACGTCGATTTTTATCATCCAAAATCTCATCGGTAATAGTGGTAATTGATGATCGTCTGGCCGATACTCACGCTCATATCGACAGGCGGCTTTTCTCGGGAATATTTGAGTCCATCATAGACTGGAACACTCCTCTCTTTCAGTGCGGCGGGAATCCCGAAGTCGACTGGCTTCAATGAGCGTCGATTTTTGTATAGTAACCTGAGATGATTGGGATAGTTATTTTCTCTTTCTCCGCAAAGGAAACTCTGGGCGGGTACACCAACCGGGAGCAATGGGAGCGAGAAGTTCGAGATGGAGAAGTCACGACGTCCGGAAGAATACGAGGCGAACTATGGATACCCTCCGGGAAATCTGGAAAAGTCAGACATCAAGCCGCTTGGCCCGGAGAGCTTCACTCACCTGAAGAGCTTGTGCGGCAATTGTCTGTGGCACACGGCGGTGAGGCGCATGATTGCTCGTTGTGAAAACTATCACTGGGCTGAGCACTTTTTTCTTTCAGAACTCGCTACGGGAAGTTTCTCGCGCACCTTGTCTGTATCAAAACATTGACGTATCTAGACAAGTCTGAGGTGTGTTAGTGGGATTCGAGCCGCGGGATGGTTTCAAGCGGCGATTTCGTGGACACCGGGGATGAGGTCCGTGCTCTTCGCTTTAGCTTTAATTGTATCTCTGTCTGTCGGGTAGTCGAGGAATTGGAATCGAAATGGAGCGGCATTCCGGATGAGAGATTGATGGCGGCCATGATCTGAACACATGTGAGAGCGCAATCAGGCAATTAATTATTTGCCTTTCCGAAAGTCCAAGCCCTCGCGCAACCATCTTCGTCGCTGGTAGACCCCGTCTACCGATGAGAAACTCCAGAACATATCTTTGGATTGAGGGTTCGCCAAGCAGCGCTCTCGCCCCAGCAGCAACGATCAGCTGATATCGACATGGCAGTGGGGGTGCCAAATCGGGAATCGTCGATCCCGTAGCGCCAGCGGAGGATCTCAATCGGATCGCCTACCCGCGCTGAGGATTCTGTTCAACCATCTTCAAAGCTATCGCTCTGCGGGGTAATAATCGGAATTCGCTGACGCTCTCCGTCGTGGAATCTCCTCTTCGAATACTTGGACCAGCAGTCTTGGAAAACTTGAGACTTTGACTGGAGAGCCGTAAAGTCCCCCGCCCTCGCGGTGAAGTGTGGGATCTCTGAGAGCAAAACCCTTCACTGGGGATGGGCGTCCGTCGGAATCCCGCCACCTTCCCACGGAGAAGAACTAGAGCATGAACTCCCGAGAAGGAGTTTCGGCCCATCGCTGTTGGAATTCGTTCTACCGTACGATACGCGTTTCTCTCCGAATTAGATTTTTCCAGGCCTTCTTCCAGCAAGACGATCCGTCTCGGTAACCTCTTCGATGATAGCTCCCGCTCCCTCCCGAGCCAAAGGGAGCCGCGCGGCTCTTGAGAGGATTTGTGGCATGAAATTCTTCGAAGTTTTGGCACAGGACGAAAAGGAGGGCATCGCTCTTTGAGTGGAGAGCTATGCTAATGAGGTAATTAACGCTATCCTCTGACTTTCTCTCCGTAATTTCCATTCATGATCTCGTTGAAGACCGGATTCCCATCGGATCTCAATTGATTTCTGACCGATATACCTAAGAGACGACCGATGCGCGCGTGCGCACATGAGGTTCAAGGGAATCGACACGGCGGACTGCAAATGGGACCTGGTTCATATACCTTCCTTTGCATTACCCTGTCAGACTTCGTATCGGAAGAAATACCTGAGCGGCTCTGCTCCAAACTCGTTCGTGCTTCGCGGAACCGAAACACCTCTTCCGTGCACCTGGGATATCGCTCCGAGTAGGCATGTCTCTCGGTGAGGATGAACTGCTACCGCGTTTCGAAATATGTTCATTGACCGATAGAGCCTCCTCAGCGGACACCGTTAGGTCAGAGATGATGTTTATTTGTTATATGTGATATGTGATCTTCAAATAGAAACTGTGATATCGTATAATAATGAACAATTATATATGTGCTTCTCCGGTTGTACACAATTCCCATTCCGTTCCCCTAGTAGAGTTTCATATACAATCCTGGTTGAAATCGACCTAATTGACGCGGCCCCCCTATATAGTCGCTGGGAACGTTGCTGTGTTTTTGTCGGTTTCATGCACAGTGACTCGGATGTGGAGCTTCTGGTCGATTACGGGCCTCAATTGACGCCACACGAAAACGGCTATGTTTTCGACAGTACTGAAACACGAAACGCACGTTGTCATCGAGGGCTGCAGACCCGGGTGGCGTACAGCGTCGCCGGCGCATATCGAGCATGAGAACTGTCGTTCAGAACTCACCTGACTACGTTTCGGAAATAGGGTACGTCTTGATCAAGGTTTTTATGATCCACGAGATCGAGTACGTTGGACTGGATGACACGTTTCAACTCGGCCAAGTTCATCACCATGCCAGTGGTTTTGTCTATAGGGCCGGTCAAGGCAACGATCACTGAAGAGGGGAACAGCATCGTCAGCTTTCGAATCGATATTCCCGACTCAACACCAAACCATTGCGGAAATCATCGGAGAGAGGAATCATCCATAGTAATAATGAAACAATGGAACGTATAGGGAGCGGGGAGCTCTCGATACATCGGGGGCACGTCACAAAAACTGCTCAGAATATTCGCTCCGGAAGCACGACATGCATGCATGCATATCCGTTGACGACAAGTCAGAAAAAGGAAGGTCGTAGCACCGACTCACTCTTATAATTATGACCGTGGCCATTTATGTGGTTACATTTCCCGTAAATTTCCTGGTTTTTGAATGCACTCAGTTCTGAGGAATGCAACCGGTGGCTCGCAGAGAAACGTTCTGTCCTTTGTATTGTCGCGTAGACCTGGAACGATATACTATTGGTGAGTTCTCCTCGCCCTTGTCGACGGCAACGTCCCTGAACCTCGCTCCTCCCGCGCCCCTTTGCCCGCCTTCGCTGTCTCAATTATCTCCACGCCCCTCAATGATCGCGTTCCCAGTACCGCTCTTCTCAATCTTTCTCGTTCGAGAACGTCGATGGCTGCATACTGCTCATGATGAGGCTCTATGTGATGAAAGCCATCAGTTCACTCGAGAACCCGGCGAATGAGAAGATCCTTCGATTAGTGAAGCTCGCGTGATACAGCAATGGGTCGAATGAGTCGAACTGCCGATGAGAGCTACCGATGCATTATGCCTGACTCGATCCTATGTTCTTACAGTTCGACTTATCCGATGGCTGAACGAGACCTCTTCGAGCCCCTCTTCCCCCGGGATAATCCCCGCGAGCGAGCCGCGGCTCGACACACCTATCTGGGGCGTATGCCTCCCTGCTCCATCTGCTCTGCAGGGCGTGAGAACTCACCTCTCCTGAATCCACGGGCGCGTACTCATCTTCCCCGATGACTCCATTGAACGCCTCTCCGTCAACATTAGTATCTTCCTGGTTCACGAAGACAGTCCCGGTTTGGCCCCCTTCCATCGGAGAAACTAGAATGACCTGTTCGCCGTGACTGCTCGCTACGTTGCCGTCCGCAACGTACCTGAATCGGGAAGGAAATGGACCTTAGGTCTCCGAAGATCTGTACCTGACCCTGACGGATGTCTACACGGATTTGTCGTACCTATTAGTGTCACATTCAGCTCCTGCAATCTTTCCACCAGAGGTGGGAAATTCGTCTTACCTGTAATTTTGGGGTGCCATCTTCGCGGTCTGTCGCACAACCACCGCTCCGTAATTCGTGACGTTGTCCACGTGCTTCCCTGTCTGGGCATGTCGACGGATCATCGTCAAGGAGCCCCTAATGTCTCTCTTACACATCAGACAATGAGCATTGCGAGTTTGCTCGTTCCTGGTGAGCCATCTGAGGAAGGAACCGGGATGAGCGTCGCAATGTCTGAATCCTGGAGGCTTCGATCGGCATATAATTATCCGATCCTCGGGAAAGCGGAGTTGTTCTCACTCACCCTTGGAACTCTTGGATTTCCAGCCAACTGTTTCTCCAGCGCTGTCGGTACTTGTGATAGCGCGACTGAGTTGGCGCAGGCTTTACTTCTTCGATTTCCGAAAAGCGCTCGTCGTAAGCCATATCTGCGAGAAGTCGGTTCCTCAATTTCATGCTTGCGCAGTTCACCGTGCCCTGTGCCTATAACCCCACCGGGGAATCACGGCGCACCAGCCAACTCCGCCCAGACTTTCGAGAGGGGGCAGAGACCCTTAGCGCACTCTTCATGCCGACGAGCCTCGGAGGTCAGGTGTCACCAGTTCTTGCCCTTTCTCTTCGGCGAAGTTCTTCGGGAAAGGGTACACCGATCCGCATCTCGGGAGCCTGGGTCCCCTGCCCGACTGGATCGTTTGAGGGATCCATCACAATGAGACCTAAATCCGGGCAGAGACCGGCAACTTTGTCTAGCCCGCAGGCCCCCAGGGCCTCGACTCCCACCAAGCCCCAAATTCGAACGTCCCATTTCATACATGAGGTGCCCATCGTTTTGGCTCCCAACCTCCATTATCCAATTCTTAGCGGAGATCTGTCGGTTGTCCTTCGGAATCTCATCCATCGGCCCCCGATCAAGGGCTTCGCAGTGACCTACGGAAGGGGGTTCGCGCGGGTCCCTAGGGGTCGAGGGATCCTCTTCCGTGTATCATGAAGACCACAAGAGCCGTAGATGAGGGGAGGTTCTCAAAAAATCGAGGGTGTCCTTAGATTGGCAGAATGGACTCTTCACCCGATAGAGATTTTGACCTCCTCAGCCTGATTCGGCTTATATCATGTTTACTCCTCTAATTCGAGCTTTCTGATCTCTCCCTGGGGGTCGACGAAACCGTGCATGCGTCGACGGCGGAACTTGCTCTCAAATATCGTGTAAGCCGAGTCCCCTCACAACCTTCGAAATATGCATCCGCTGGAATGACGAACGCGTATCCCCTTGTTGTCACATGCATAGGATATTTCGCAGCGCCTCACCTGCCATCACTACGTTCTCATGAACTTCTTCAACTTCATCTACAGTTGGATTTTCTTCTTCCAGATCGACTTCGCTCCCCATGGTGTTAGATTCGATCCGTATTTGCACGGTTTCGCCTTCCTGAGAATGGTTTCAATGCTAGAGTCTCATCTGAGGTCTCTCCTCTTCACTGAATAGATGTAGCTTCTTGTGAACGCTCGAATATCAACACACCGAGCTAATCCCGATTGTTCATATTTTTCAAATGATGCTCCGATGAGGTCGTTAACTCATACATAAATGCTAAGATCGATTCACGAGAAGAGAGATTTTCAAATTGATTCGGACAAGCTGTTTGAATTCGAAAATTGACAGCTGAAACAATCAGAACGAACCTTCCCGTCCTCTTGCTGCAAGACGTTCACAACGAGTTCCTTCGAGAGCTCAGTCTTTACAAGTGCCATCGTAAGCTCCACCACCCTAATATCTTCGCACCCTGTCCGAACTTGCGAATACTACTCCAGTCTCCTGCGTGAACAGATAGAGGAGGTATAATTGTTGGATGATACAGTGATACCAAGTGTAAAACCGCCAAAACTGCTCTGGTACTAAATTCGCCAAAGTGAATCGCGTCCTCACGACGATGCCACCACACACAAAATGTTAGGTTGTTTACGTTCTGAACACAATTCTCTCGTCGTCTGCTGGGAGCCTGGGAGAGACTTCATCTTTTTTGGCGCGCCTGGATTCTGTTGTGACGAGCATGTGATATTTCTACGGACTCCGGCCGTCACGCTGCGCCACAGAATCCCGGGCCCCCTCGACGAGCGGAGCGCGACATCCCGTACACGTGAAGAAGCGGAATTCCGCATGCAAATATGCGCTAGACTCAGCCAGAATCAAGGCAGGGTAGAAGAGAATTCGCGCGCCCAGATCTCCGGCCATCGCGCAACGCGAACCAACATAGCGGTCTTTTTTGCGGTCTTGCAATCGGTCTAGTCTCTGGGAACTCAAACTCGGTTTTCCTCCTGGGGGAAAGAGGGGCTGGTAGTTCCGGGTCTTGGGATGCCGTGAATCGCTGGATAAAAACGATTCCTGATTGCTCACACCCCGGACTCCTCCCCACTCCTCTCGGTAAAGTCTTATATCTCCAGATGGATGTTTATCTTTTAGGGAAGCCTCGAGATATGCGAAATGCCTGTAGTGCATGGAAAAACTCTTTCCCCGAGCCCTCAGAAGATATTTAACCGTACGAAAGCTCGTCGATCTGAATTCTCCGCTTCTTCAGCTCACCGACCGTTCATGTCTTCGCTGCAATACTTGATGGAGGAGGACCGGTTCCTCCCTGTTGGGAGATCAATCATTCCCCCATCAGAATTAGCCGTCACCGGATCTTTTAGAGAGTCTCGTCTGTCACCCGCAAAAGACTCATCGATATCCAACTTCCTCATGGCACTATTTCAACTTCTCCGAACCTACTTCCACTCTCGTGCGGAACTTCTCATTGCTAGTCATTCAACAGCGGAGCATTCAAACCAGATCTTCAGAATAAATTTATTTCCATGAGTTAAATTATACTATGATCTTCATAACACTGGTACATATTCTCTCTTCGAAGATCTCCACTGAGAAATGCCGGCGAATATGCTTCGAGTTCTGAGGGAGGATTTTTCTCTACATTGAGTTCGAGGGTGACCACCAGTGGCGTACCGTTGGGGTCAGCGACCGCCCACCCCGTGCGGAGCTCCACAGGGGCTCTCAGGAGCGACACTCCCGGATCAACTGTGGATGAATAGTGAGAAATTCCGAAATAACGCCGCCGGCGTTTTCTCGGTACACCACATGTTGTCTTTCATCACGATTAGAGCTCGAATGGATTCGCAAATCAACGCCTCAGTTTGAGGCCGAAGGAGAGATTCGAAACAACGTGGACCAATCGGGGAATTCACCGTCGATTGGGGGAGATGATATGGCGAGGTTTCTGTCGTCTCGATATCGAGTGAGTGATTCGATGACAGCGAGAGATCTTCATTAATTGGGGACAACAAAAATAGAGTTCCAACGATAATTTCGGCTCACTCACGAGCGCCCTTCGCAGGGATCTTCTCACGCTCGTTCGAAAAGCCGAAGCTGACTCGCCGATTCCCGACGATGGAGGGCGCTCAAATCATCATTAACGATTAGCCACAGAGATTCTCGAGGGGGAGGCCAGACTCCGCTGATCCGAAAATGAACACACGAGAACAATAATAATCATTCAAGAAGAACGAATGAACGAAGACAATCGAATACAATTCTACAATAACACGTAACGAGGCGATATCTTGAATTGAGATGAGTTTGACGCGAGGTCAGAAACTTCACAATCTTAGAACGATGTGACAGTGACGCCTAGGAAAGTTACCGCTCATTCGACAGAAGTTGAAACTTCCTGCCGCCAGATCCGAGAACTGAGGGCAAGAACGGAATCTATCGTGAAGGGCGGCGATGCAAAATTTCCCCGACGAATTGCGAAAATCTACATAATATTCCGATATACCGGAAAAACGGAATGCTCGACGAAGATTCCATGTTCTCTCGAGACATATCGTGTCAAACGGTTGAAAATCGGCAACCCTGACGAGCGCGATGGCGGTCATCTGACGCTTGTTAGTATTTGATTCAATCTCTTTATAACACTCTAGGTAGCTCTGATCACGACGACATAGATCTTTCGTCGATGGGCTACATCACAGTGAGCAGTCTGAACTGCATTGAACACTTTCCGTCGCAAATTACTGTACGAGTAAGTTCTGAATCTGATTTGCCGATACCCCGTCATTTCAAAATCCAATGCTCTCTGCATAGGGATGCAATAATTCGATCGCACAGATCATGCCGCCGTCATGAAGTTGAATCACTTCGATCAAAGAGATGATGCATGCCACCGATGATATTACAATGTCGCCGATCGGTGGATCTCTATCATACAGACGGTCGGTTGCAATGGATAGCTACATTCCGGACGGTATCGGGAGTTCCTCGAACGAAGCTTCGAAAAAGAGCTCAAGACCTAGGCGGAGGCATCAGGCCTCGCGACGAAACCAAACACTGCTCGGCGGGATCACAGGAAACTCACGGTGAGGGAACTTGAACTGAAATCAGAGTGTCGGATTTGCAGTGAACAACTCAATCGGCTTCAGAACGACCCTGGCTTCATCGGAGACACAATTAAGTGCTCTTCGGTGATCACAGTCCCGGCCGCCAACGGCAGCATTGCTCTGGCGTTTAAGGACAAGACATCCGCCTCTCGTCTACAACAGCGAAGGCATTGCGGTAAACCTCTCAACAGTCGTCGTCGAAATCATTCGATGAACCGCAGGGATTGTAGGTAATTGAGATTCAGATTGATTCGGCCCATCCGCCATCCCCAGTCGCGTATCACGGAAGGCTTCAGAGCTGACTCGCGCTTGCATCGACCCAGTCCGGAACGTTGATGATCCTTTGATCGCTCACCCAGTCATATGTGGGGTAGCCAGCGCTGAAGCAATATTTCTCGTCGAGGATGCGATCTCCGTCTGAAAAATTGGAGTATCCAAGAATGAGCGAGCCATTGAGAGCTGTGTTTAGAGAATCTGAGCGGTTGACTGGCAAACTGGCACTTCAGATAGCGATCGCTCATTGTCTGAACTTCGAATGAGTTCTACTCACCGACATAATACATTATGTAGAAGTTACACATCTCGTCGTTGTTCGTCGAACCGATGAAAGTGGTGTGATCACGGAAGTTGTACATCGTGCATCGAGCTGCCAGAACATCACCCTTCTGGACTTTCAGCGCTTGAGAGATCTAGGGAGAGAAGGAGTTACTCGTCTATCAAGAGAGGATCCAGAACCCGCCTGAGAAGGCTCATACAGTCAGTTGCATGTAGAGTGTAGAGCATGAATGCTGATATCGGACAGGCTCGAATTCGCTGTCTCAAAGACTCACAGGGTAGAACATCTGCGGTAGCTGGGGATTTCTCTTTCCGATCAGAGTCCATTGATTCTCTTTCGTCAATTGATCCCGGGCGACCTGACGGAGCGTTGCGAAAGAATCGGTTTAGAATTCCCTATCCATCGATTCCTGAGACGCCCACGTATGGCTCAAGTACAACCACTGAGTCTTGAGATCTTCCCCAGATATAGGAGAACCCGACCCATCCCTTTCTCCTTAATATCCTACGACCTCGATATCGACATCCTACCTTCCATCCTGATACCGCTTGGCCCAATTTGTGGGTGTGGGTCCGAAAGGCGAATGGGTACATCGTTATGTCTTGATCAATTTTGCAGGCCGTTTCCAAATGAGCTGGAAGTAATCAATATTTCAGTAATGGCGCTCCATAGACCTGAAAATTTTAAAATCATCCGAGCGAGCTCTACTGACTCTCTTTCTTCCGAGGCATTATCCCGCCGGTGCCCAGGAGATAAACGCCTGCCCTCCGCTTGACGAGACCTGAGTCTCCTTTGACAGTTTGCAAACGGATTCCCGAACGGTCGGTGTGTCCATTAACGAAGGATGAAACGTCTGCGTAGTGGACCTGGAAATATCGGGTGATAATTAGGCCGATCAACTCATCCGATATCCACCGGTTCGTGGTTAAGGACGACGACCCAGAGCAGCGTATCACAGTTCTGACGAATCATGGAGGGCAAACGCGTTCTCGTATAATGATCCCTCAGATCGGAGGATCGATGTTCCCGTGTGAATAATATCCCTCTCTGTGGTGACGGGCAGCGCTCGAAGCACGAGAAAAACATTGAGTGTCGCGAAGCGCGAAAAATTGATTCAGATATCCGATACCGAAGAAGTTATTCATTGTATCAAACGCTCGGCTGGAGTCCCCAATATCAGACGAAGAAAGAAGTCGACGCACCTGCAGAACGAGGAAGTTGACTCCAGAGTCGCCACCGATTTTGAATCCGATACCCTTCGGAAGTTCCAGCGGAGGTGCATCGAGCGCCCAAGCGTAAATGATCTGGCTGCCCTCCGCGCAAACTGGAGCTCGGATGTATCCGCTTCCTTGGCCTGTATATGGAAAATGCGAAGTGAATTCGTGATATCACGGGTCGTGGTATGACAAGGCGAAATTTCTCTCACAAGGCAGGGTTGAACTCTTACCGGTAGACATCTCTCCGCAGTCCCATACCGCTCTCGGAGTATCTCTCTGATGGTAGCCAGGAACCGAACAACCGTAAATCAGGATATGGTGGGCTACGTGCGCCGATGCGTTCGGCAGGAAGCCGACTGGAAAATAAGGACCAAAAATCTTTAAGTATGCTCTCTGTGACAGGCAAATGGCTTCATGCCTGGGAGCATCTCTTGTCGAATGACGGGAACGAATCATGATCAAATTCCATACGGGAATACGGGTGGCGCAGCTGCCCGGCATGCATCGAGGTGAGTGAAATTATTTGCTCGGAACTTCGGCCGGAGCTCCTGAAGGATATTTAGGTACTACGAGAGCACTACATGAGGCCGCCGGATCCGACTTCGCCAGCGAGACCGTGCTCCTATCGAGTTTAGGCATTGATGATTGGCGGCGCTGACCCCCGGAAAACCTCGTCGTCGACGGGAGTTTCTAAACTAAGGCTCTGCCCACGAATTTTCTTGAATATTGATCGGAATGCGGGAATGGACAGGAGATGGGAAACAGATCAGATCATGGACATGGTCTATATGTCGAGATTCGTATGTTGTTGCGGGCTCCGCGCAGAATGTGGGAGCCTTATCCCGGAGTGGGAGAAGGCCTGAAGGCGCGGTTCCCCGCCAATGACGCCTAAATCCCTCATACTGGAAGCATGTAGGTTCCAACACGCTCCATGCATGTCAGGAGGATATGAAATCACATTGCTTCGATTCAGAGAGAGGTCGTCCTCTATCTCCGAACGGTGGGGTCACCTGACGAGACCTGATACCGCGAGCTCCGCGCTTCCCGGTCGCTCAAATCTCACTGCTCCGGATCACCGATATGAGCGTGCTTTCGGAAGATCCAAGGAGTTAAAACTCGAATATAGACACGGGCAGAATTCTGATATCGCATCTGATCTGCGGATTTCAATCGTCCGCATCCGGGCTGTATACGAATGTCGCTTCCCCTGTAGAAGCAAATCGCAATGTCTCTCTGTCAGCGAGCCTGTGTTCGGCGCTTCCCTCTCTCCGAACCGACTTAAAAATCCTTCCAATGATCGCCCAATATCCTCAAAAAGGTCAATGGACATCTCAGGGTGCTTCGGACCTTGCTCCCCTGAATATTCACATTTCTTCCCAATTATCGTTATTTCAAGGAAATGCGAAGCCTTTTCACCATGAAGTCATCACAGCACCACTGGGCGCGCAGCGCCCTCACGGCTAGTCCCGTATATCGAGGGGAGTCTGCGTTCCTCCAGAGCCTGCTTTCTCATCCGGATCGGAGTCTTCAGGTTGATGGTAGAACTCGAAGCGCGGTCCAGCGCGGTCTAATTACGCATCGAACAGCGCTCCGGCGACCCATGAGGCGAACCTTCGTTCGGATGCCGCACCATCCTACAATGCTCTTCGGCAGGGGCGCACAATAGATGATTTTCGGGGAAGGGGGGGGGGCAGGCGACCGGAACGATGAAGCGCTCGCTCAAGGCCCATACTTCGGCATTACAACCGGAAAAGATTTCTGGGGGTGTGACCCCCTGAGCCTCCCCCCTGCACACGTTTTGGCTCTTCTGAACATTTCATCGGCCGGGATTGGGAGCAAATGACCCTTGCCATGGGATCGCACATCGCTCGAGTGATTTCGCCGATGAATGTGGTCTCTCCATAATTCGATCACGATCAACCTTCATTTCCGAAACCATCACGAGTATCGAGAATACTCGACTCGGAATAACTATGTTGGGGTCTCTGGTCTTTCAAATTCATCTCAAGATGGGCTCTTATATGCGACTCGGTCTGGCTCCCTAACGGAACCGCCTCCAGGGATCGAAATCGCGATCGTGGAACCGGCCAATCAGATGATCGTATCAACTCACTGATGTAGTTCGCGTCCTCTTCCAGCTCCTGTCCAACACACAGATAGGTTTCGTTCTGAAAACGTAGAAAACGCGACCTTCAGATCGTGTCGAGAGTTTGTCGTCTAGTCTCTTCACTTCCGGAGTTCGCTTCCGGAATCAATCGATCGTAGGCTCCGATAGCATACGACATGATTAGGTCTTCTCTGAGCAAATTCCTCTGCTCGGTATTCATCGAGTGCCCGGCCGCCCCCAAATCGGTTACTATTACAATGGAACAACTCCAGCACGCCCAGATACATGACCCGCGTCTCGTCTCGCTCTGAATGTTCCGGAACTCTATTGAATGCCTTCCAACCACACGGAACGAAGACCGCTTCCCGTGATCATCGTCGAAATCCAATACTGGCACTGAAGTTGAGCGACATCTATTTTATTGTTTATGTCATCGAGGAACGATGACAAGAATCTAAACAGGTGCCGAATGCTATCGTCGTCGGAACACGGGGAGCTGAATGAATTTCCTCCTCCCCGAGAGGAGACCCTAGAGAGTGACATCGGTGTCAACAGATGACAGTCTCAGTCAGAGAAGTATGGAGGGCAGGCCTAGGGCCCAAGGAGTGAGACGTGAGTCAAGGTTCCCACCCAGTTTCTAGCTCGGTAGGGCCCGATATGAGTACTGATAGACAGTTGTGGCTGCGAAGCCGAGCTCCGGAGGGCCTCAGTTTCCCTCGAAGCTGCACAATATTGTTCGGTACTGACCTGCGTGGGAGACACTCCGGGCATCATGAGGGGCTGAATTGCGCTGGATGCAGCCATTGCGAACAGTGTCGCGAAGCAAACGAGAGACGACATGCTGGATGTTCCCTCAAAGCTCATAATTCTGAATCTACGGAGTGCCGAGGTGCCCTCGCAACGGGACTCAGAGAGTGCTTTCACCAGATGGACACACTCTCGGTCTCGTCGGCTCCACTAATAGACATAAGGGGGGAGGGCGAACGCATGACGTCAATCGCTGTCTCTACGGGCGAGGATACTCTTCTAACGTGTGAGAGAGGGTGAGCATTGGGCGCTTGAATTCGAATCCGGCGGAGCGCGATAGGCGGGTTCAAGCCCTTGTTCTCGACCCGTGAATGTCGGCGATTCTCCGTGACCCAAAGAGGTATGGCAGCCGCCGAATTCCGCTACTAATGGTCTCGAGAACTCGGGGGAGCTTATTCGGTACAGTTTAGACGTCGTTGAAGAGGAGGCAAGCTGGACTCTCTTGGCGATCATTACATTTTCGGCTGATTCCTGTTGCGGGGAAAGATCTATTCTCAGACCCGGAGGCGCCATAGCATCAGTACTGACCCGACACCGGAATCGGAAGCATCGTGACGGCTTAGTGACTGACAGTGTGACTCGCGAGCTGCCGCCAGTCGGAGCAAGCTCACTGACACATCGGCGTAGCGGCTATCCCGGTAGCGCCGAAATCTATCATTCTGAGAGGGAAGGGCAATCTTCGCTAGCGGTGCCTGCCGTATGAGTTCCGGCAAAAGTCTCGACAAGTTGGACAGAGAATCGTCCGACGCCTGGAAATTCCTCTGGAAATACGTGGGGCAGCAAATGACTTGTGAACGCAAAACAATTCACTCTTGAAATGAGAGGGTACATGCGTGCACATGGGGGGTTGAAATGAATCCAATCCTTTAGTTCACCGGCATCATACCGGTCGATGACATTTCAACGAAAGTTTTTTTGAGGAGAACATCTTTACTTCATATCATCTTCTGATAAGTCAAGATAATGATACACTCCGCGAGGGGCGCTCTCGCCCGTTTTACGGAACAAGTAACAGGTGTTCGACTCGATCGCTTACGTCTCGGCAGTCAGCCACGTAAAACTCGCATCTCCCTTAAGGTATTGTTAACCTTTCAGTTGAAAATATAGGCTCCGTTCTCTCTATGAAAACAAACACAATCCAGAGGAGTCTCGCGCTTATCACTTTAGGAAGTATGAATCGACGTTCCTGATCTCCCAGCGGAGAAAGTCCAATGACTGACATCATGAGATAATGGACCCAGATGGGAGCACCGCAATAGGAACAATCGACTTTGGGTCTAAACAACAAATCACAATTCTTGACGCGCTACAACGGCTTGTACTTCACTTTCGAGAGCCGGACGATGCCGCACCTCAGACCAGAAGCCACTAGATGATCTGTCCCCCAATTAGGATTGAAGGCAACGCTGAGAACTGCATTCAGGGGGTACTCCAACCTCGAGGGAGCGCTCAACCTCGCGCCGTTCTGAATGGGTTTGTCCCACGACGGAGCGTGATCTTTGAACTCGAGGGTGCCGACGGAGTGGGCGACCTGCAATGAGAATATCTCGATCTTAGAAACTCGGACGCAGATCGACTTATCCGTAAAACTCTCTCCGCTCGAAAAGAGCCTGGCCTTTCGAAGGAGAGTTCGATTGCCCCGGAATGACCCATGCACGATTGCGTCCTCGAGGGAGGGTGACGCCCCCCCCCCTTCCCAAATATTTGTCTTGGTAAAAGTAGGAGCGGGTCGCCATTTCGGACCCTCCCCGCCAAAAATCCGCGTACGCCCCTGCCCTTGCGCATTTATCATTCGCAACCAGTGGCGGATCCAGGGGGGGGGGCAGGGGGCCATGGCCCCCCCAAGAATCTTCGATCCCTATACGAAAGCATGGGCCGCGAGGTGGCGCGTCATCATTTTCGGCTCTTTCCCCCTGAAAATATGACTTGGCCCCCCTCAAGAAAAAAAGCTGGATCCGCCCCTGTTCGCAACGATTGCAACAGACCTCTTCGGTGAGAGTGTCGACTCCCGGAGCCAGCCGTTGTTTCACTTCGTACAGAACTACGTGATGATTTCTGCTCTTGAAGTTGTGCAGCTTGTTGCTATTGGTCAGCCACGACATGGTGACCGTCCCTGCCGAGTCTGCCGTAACTAGCATGTGACGCCAATGATTGATGTCCAGTCTGTAAGCAGTCGCTGCTGTGTGGAGCACGACCTGTGAGGAACGGTTCGCTTAGTTTCCGCGCAATCAAAGTTAGGATGCATCGGATGTCACTGGATAAGTGTTCAGCACAGACCGTTGTTTCTGCTCTCTTGTAGGCGCCGCTCTCAAAAACAACCACACAGGAATTCACTGCCACGGATTCCTCAAACGAAACCACGATACTGGGAAGGAACTGCAGGACCTTCATGTCCCTCGACATGCTTCGACTGCAAATTGAAATCCTCCCGCTTAGGACATTGTCTCAGTCAGTATTTTCTCTCTGCCAACTCTAGATATCTGTTCGCCGTAGCTCGGAGGCTCTCTCGGAACGAACCTGTATTTCCCTAAGATGACGCCTTGGTCCACGTCCCACACAATCACATCAGGATCCAGGGCTGCGCTAACTACAATCCTCCGTTCTTCGATCATCTGCCACTGAACCGCCGTCACTGACATCCCATGGTCGCCGACATGCTTCGAAGCCTCGAACGCGTCGTCCTCCGTGAGCAGCAAAGTCCTCTGCTTCAGCGTGAAAAGATCTACGCTGCCGTTCGCGTATCCAACGAGCAGGTTGAGATGGTCACGCATCGGATCCCAGGCCAAGCAGCACGAGCCCGACGACAGATCCGGCGGCTCTAAGATCGCCACAGGATCCGGGTTCAGATAAAATAGTTGATCCGACGACCCCGCCGGTCGAGGTAGGGCCAGTATCCGCACAAAGCCCGCCTAGGATAGGAGAAATCTTTTATTCGAAATGCTGCATTCGGGGGTGTAGATCTATCGAGAGAATCAACCTCACCTCAGAAGTCGCAGCCAAGAGACAGAGTCGGTTCTCAGTCGAGCTCCTAGAGGGGCAGAACTCGATTTGAGGCACAAAGCCCCAATCGTGACATATCGTGTAACAATTCTCGATGTTGTCTCCGCCACGATCACAGCTCCAGAGCGTTAGGCATCCTTTCGAGAGACTCTTCGAAGCTGCTGTCCTACGCATCAATACTGGTTCTTCTCCTTTAGAGTGACTGACGGTCATGAAGTACTGGATGTCACATTCTTCGAACATGGGGACCCATTTGATGCACCATACAGCGCCGCCGACATAGAGAGTGTTGTGCTTCGACTGTGGGTTGTGCCATACTTCGAAACGCTCCAAAATCCTCTCCTCGTTTCCTCCGATCTTGAGCTTCGGAGAAGTCTTCATCAGGGACAGATAGCCCTCACAGTCCTCTTGGGACTTTTTCGGCCACATTTTCGTTTGGTACCTGTGGGAAGACGATCACTCGAGATTGAATGAATCCGGAGAAAATGAGCCCTTGAAGATCTTGCGTACGGTCTCCCACGCAATATCATATCGATGTATTCACCTCCAGTCCGGGAAAACCGTTTGGCCTTGTCTCTCGCTACCGAGGTAATGTCGTCGGACGAATTCGGTGTAGTCATTTTTGCTCAACACGTGATTCTTAGCAACTTTCGCCCTGCCTCGACCCGAAACATCGAAGTATCGTGAGGTCATCTCGTAACAAGACGAGAGATGGCCGAAGAGGAGCTTGTGACACGAACGCGTGAAGCAGAGACCACATTTGAGGCACTTGTATCCGTATTCGACTTTGTTACAACGCTGGTAATGGTAGTCCATGCCGAGAGAAGTTGTATAGGAGACCCCACATTCCAAGCACTTGATCCGACCGTACTTGTGCAAAGCCGTCTTCCAGCGAGTTTTCTCCTCATCCGGAATAGGGACTGGAATTGGATCTCGATATTTCCCTGGAAAACAAGATTCCCGAAACTTATCGTAGATTCTCCCGCTACGATCCTCCCGGGAGTGCCTCGAATGAGGTCAATGGATGAACTCTACGACAGCTTCCCATTCGATACCTTGAAATTCGTTGAATAAAGGTTCCAAGACTTTCTGCGTCGATTGAGATTTCGTCTTCTCGGCGGGCTCGTAGTCATCAGCATCCAACTCGTGATCGTATTCCTCATCAGGGTCCGAGCTCTCGCCTGCAATTGACATCGGGTTTCGGTCCCGTCAATCTTATTGTCCTAGTCGGATGGAGTTCCCCGACGCATGCAAGCATTCTCCATACTATAATACCTTCGCTGACTTTGAAATCGTCATCCTCTCCCTTGGACTTCGCCACGGGCTCTCTTTTGTCGTCATCGTGTTTAGCCCTCGGATCTATTTCATCTTCGACGAATTGACTGAACGTAGTGGCTGCCTTGATGGCGGACTTCCGCTTCTGTTTGCCCTCAATTACAATTGGTTCATTCGCTCGATCCTCTTGAATCTCTTTCGAACAACTGTCATCGATGAGAAGGCTGGAGAACGAGGACAATATGTAGAAGAGAACGCTTCCTGAGACACGATATTCCTTCCGGCGATTGAGAGAGTCGAGCATCTACGATCGCTCTCGAGAATAGCTCATCGTTATCTGCGAAACTCACTCGTAACCATGTTGCTGACACTTGAGCAGATGATCGCCGTACGTTTGACGCCACCGTGTCGTTCTTCCGCACCGACATTCGAATACCACGTTCTCATCTTTACTCGCTAGCAGAAGCGCCGAACGAAGTTCCTTGATCGATAAGGGCAGCTTGCTGTTCATTCGCGCTATGTAGTAATGCCTTAGTCTGAGGTGTTCCTTCGCCTGCAAGCAACAAGGGATTTTTTCCCTATAAACTTTATAAATGCCCCGCAAAGTCAATCATGAATGGTGAGCGTCGATATTCTAGGATGAGCAGCCTGAGCGAGGAATATATTACTTCCTGCGGATTCGTCGTCATGAAGTCCTCACAAAGGGAACATCGGATTTCCTGGCCCGCCAATTCGTCGATATAGTCGATTGAATAGGCGGGCTTCCTTTTCGCTTTGTTCTTGGTGATTATCTGCGTGGGATTCCCTTCGATTAGTGAATTGCCCGATAGAGGTAATCGATATTGAGGAAGGGGAAGCTCCCCTTACCTCGTTCTCCCTGTCACTGCTCCCCCGAGAGTCACTCTTCTCGATCTTCATAGCGGCGCCCTTTTTCGGGTGCTTCGCTTTGGTGGCCAGGACTCTTTTTTTCTTGGTAGGACTCTGAAATCGATACCGTTCGCTATTCTAGAGGCTGGAGCTCGAACAAAGGATTACCCGATAGAATTTCGCACCACCCACCGTCGATGCCGGGCTCTTACTCGGGAATTCATCTGCGAATTCCGAGTCATCAAGATTCTGGTAGTCTAGGTAACGCCGACTGGCACTGCGCTTCCGCACCGATCGCTCGGCCATGCCGTCTGGAATTCAATATGGGGAACATGAGGGCGTTCGGCTGGAATCATTCTCCCAAATACGATCCTCGCCGAGAATCATGATACGTTCGTTCAATTCTCGAGGACGTGTGGCGGACTGGGTCTGAGGGCTCGCTCACAGGGAGCCACTGAGGCGCGCTGTGGATCCACCCGGGCATTGGGTATTCACATGAAGATACATTTCGGGATGCGATTGGGGGAGGGGGGATTCTATCGATTTTAGAAAGTTATTTCGAATCTGGAGTTAGCGCGAGACAATCTTCGACGGGTGTGGATCACAGCTCTGCGATTTGCGATGGTTCTTCGCACTCAGATACGGGATTCGAATGGAGGCAAAGCCTTGTAACCGATGATTCGGGCAATTTCTCGCTAAGAATGAATTCGAGAGAGCTAGATAATGAATCGAGCGCTTTGCTCGGATCGGGAGCCCCGTATGATTTTCCCCCTCACTCCTCGAAGCCTTTGAATGCGCACACGGTGAAGTCGTGCCCGCTTCAGAGACATTCACTTCAAGGAGTTCCAAAACCGGGAGGATTTCGTTTGTCGATAGGATCCGACGATCCTGACAGCTGGAGGGAGAAAGAAAGAGCCGATACACTCCATAAAATTTCGTAGTTCAATAAGCTTCTCCTGGGATTCGAACCCAGGACCTCGCGGTGGCGATGAGTCGACCGGGAGTCCAAATCTCTGGCGACACTCGCGAACCAGAAGTGAAAGCTGCGCTTCCCCGAAAACAGAAAAAAGCTATGGTTTTTCGGCGACATGTCTCCTAGAGGCCGATTCCGACACGCGCAAAGTCGGACTCATGATGGGCTCAGGCGGAAAACTGAGAGCCTTTTCCCCGACTCGAACGGAGTCACAGAGACTTGTCGGGGGACGAAGTTCTCTTAGCGGTCGGAGACGTCACGGAACAGGAGAATTACCTTTTGCTGGCGCACTCTGCCCTCAAAAAGCTTTGTTTCTGTGAGATTGTCACTTCTTCCGAGATCCTTCTGAAATTCCTTCTAGGAGAACTTTGGCAGACGCCATCTTGCGATTTCAAAAACGCCCGCCAATAGAATTCCTGAGCTTTAGTGAGCAGTTCATCCGATCCTAAAGAGACAAACATCGAATATTTTGAGACGAGCGCATGTCGAGACGACTGGGGGACATGCCGCATTCTCTTTGAAACGAGAAGTAGACGAGGAGGAAGAGGGAAGGCTCGGAAACGATTGTCCCGACAAGAGAAGGGTTCTCGAATCGAACTAGCTCACTCTCTTCTCTCTCGAGCATTATTTACAGTTGGTTCCGACGAACAGCAAGAGAGGAGGAAAAAGCCATTTGTTTCAAACAATATCTTTGAGTTCCTCGGCAATATTCGCTTTTAATCTCAGAGGAACAATTATCTCGAGTACCGGGAACATCCCGACGGTTAGAAGGAACTGAAGCCGAAACCGAGTGCCGGCCGTCAAGAATGGTGTCGGTTTCTGACGACAGTGAATTTCGTGAGATGTTGGTGTCGGCTTAATCCGCAGTTTCCCGAACAGTGGACAGAAGATAAAGCTCACGGGAGGTATGTTCTCGTTCCGCTTCGTATCCTCACTCTTGCCTGGCCTTGAAGATTCTCTGATTCCCCTTGAGCTCTCACCGAGCTCCGATTGTGTGACGAGAAATCTCGACGTCGTCTCGTGAACAGAGCTCGGAGCTGATTCATGAAAGCCTGTCGGAGTTTTCCAGGAGGAGTCGAGGACTTGTCAGACGCGCTGTGGAACTAGTTCCCGAGGCTCGCGTAGCTGTTCAGACCTATCGCACGCTGATTGGGATCCCGCAAGCTCCGACTATTCGGAGTATATGAAAACGTCAATTTTCTGAAAGTGCCGGAGATGCACACTGTAGAGATTAAGTTCCCTACTACCGGATGAAAAGTCGTGCCCGATGGTGCGAGAGGCGAATCCAAGCTCAATCCAGCGATTCGTCGATCTGCTCGAGCTCGACTTCCTTAGATGAATGAATCCCAACATACCACACTCGAGAAATTTGTCATGAGTCATGAGCAAAGCTCCATGAGTTTTGCCCCGAACCTTGAAGCTCACTATTTGAGAAAGGCATCTGAGGCTAGCACAACTCGCTTAGAGATTCGAATCCGATTGCAGGATCATTTCGACTTCGCCTAGTTCAACGTGCGCTCTGATTCCGGGGAACAGACTCTCTGAGTACATATGTTGCGGAGGATGCAGTCATCCTCTCCCAGAGGTTTGCCCTCGTCGTGACGTCCGGGTCTCGGGCCCACCGAACCCTGACGACTTTTGACTCCATAGGGAGCTGGTGCGGAATTCAGAGTCCTGGGAACGTGTGGAATTCGTGGAAGACAATAATGCAGGACCGGCAATTTTCTGTGTCACCGTGGGCAATTGAGAATATTCGATACTTCAGGCTTAGCCTATGAATGAGCCCAAGAGCTGCTCCCTGCTTAAAACAGGAGCGCGAGCTCGTCGCGAGGGCTTCGGATAAGCCATCCCATCTCCTGAATCCGGTGAATGGCGCGCCGCATCCGATATCTTCGATCCGCCATTTCCGTGCGTATCAGGCTGGAAGTTTCGAGGTGTGCGTCCTCTACTCCAGAGGCCTCCGAACAGCCATGGCAGACAGCACGAGAGAGACGACCGTCGCTCCATGACACGAATGCAGGGACGTCATCCTGGCGTATTCTCTACGGGAACGATCGTCATTTTCCACGCAGAATGCTATCGTGTGTCCGATAGCGTGGTCTCGCGTCGAAATCAGGCGAATTCGTCGGATGGTCTCTTATCGGATCGGGGAGCCAATGTGAATGAGCTGCCCCATCCTTTCCTTACAGGGGTTTCCGCAGAATACGCTGTCTTGCTTTCAGCAGGGTTTCTCGAACTGTTTCTTGCGCGGCATCCCTGATATGCCTCGTGATCCTACAGAGATCGATGGTTTCAGATCACCGACTGCTGCTGACCGCGTATGAAAGCCGAGAAGGGTCTCCCAGAGCACTTTCTTTCCCAGAACAGTTCCCAGACACTTTCTGATTTTCTTTTCCGACTTAGGGAATGATTCTATCGAGATCCATATTCGTCTCTGCCAGTGAGCGGAAGTAGAAGAAATTTGATCGATGCTCCTTCCGAGGCATTGTTCGAATCTTCCCCCGGAGTCCGGACACACTTTCGGACTCACTCCGATGCTTCGCAATCGGAATGTCTTCCCATCCGGGCCGGTCTCGAGGATGTCGATGCGGCGGCATAATTCGCGCCGTCTCGGGTCAGAAATCCGGTCGTCGATCATCGCGGCCGACAGTCCCTTCTAGCGAGTGATCCCCTCGTCACGAATTCTTCGCACTTGATAGAAGATTATGCTTGGATATTCGATTTCCCATTCCCGCACCATTTCAGAATCCAATGGGGTCCCAATTTCTGGAAATAGTGCGCCAAGGAGTGTGGGCGTCACTCACCGGAGGTTGGTTCTTCGATCCCCGCCAAGGTCATGCAGCCAATATTCTACACCTTTACCTGTGGTTACTCCTGCTCGCTCTACCGTTCTGCCTTTACATGGTGAGTCCGCTGGAGATGGAAGTATGCATCTCTGGTTCTCCATGCTCCCGGATCGATTTGATGCGCTCAATTGTTTAACTCCGTTGTACCCAATAATTACAGTTTGCTGACACTATCCGGATCATGTGGACAATTTATATCACATTGGTGACGATTCTTTTCACATCGCTGAAAATCTTGAATATACGCTTGCATCGTTTATTCGATACCGGGGAAGCTGTACAAGAACCGGAGGAACCTAGCAATGGGTGAGTCTTTGAGCCTGGGGCTGTAACCACCGTATCTTCGAGGACGCATTTGGAGTTTGGACATGCCCCTTTGCTGACGTAGACCCGCGATTTTCCAGGGAGCGAGTCGAGCTTCAATTGCTTCCTCCGAGACCTGACGGAGAAACCCCTCCCGTTCAGTGTAGTTCTCGCAACTCTTTGTCCTTAGCCAATAGAATGGACTCTATCGAGTTCATTTCGCACAGAGACACCAACAGTGTCGGTGAGTCTCGCCACTGGAGCTCTCTTGAATTATATGCCGCTGATATTCGGCCCAGTCATTCACCATGAATATTTGGCTTATCTTCAGATCTAGCCGTTCAACTTGCTCGACGGAACTCCGGAGCCTCGTCGGTTGGTTCGAGACGATCTATCGGTGCTAATCGTGGCGTCGGAGGAACGCAGAGCGTAAGGTCGACTCTGAGTCCTGAAAGTCAACGGAAAGTCCAACAACAAGGTCAGCATTACTCTGTCCCACCAATGTCGGTCTTGATCATGAACGAGCGGCGCGGATTCCGCAGCTTTTTGCTCCACAGAAACCGCTAGCACGTCTGGCGTGACGGCAAGCTTGACCGATGAACCGAGTCACGGTACACATAGCGGAGATACGGCCTTATCGTCGTCGACCAGTCTTCAACAACCCCCCGCCAGTGTCAATTGCCCAGTAGGTCAATTCAGTAGCTTCATCCAGACGACCTCGGCGGATCCGCTCATGAAGATGACGGGCAGCGTAGAACTCGGCTTCATGTCGCAAGATCCCAGCGTTGCGAGGTGAGAACGTGATGAATAATGATTGTCATCCTCTATATTGAGAAAAACATTGGATCGCATGTGACTGCGGAGAGCAAACACACAGAATATTCAAGAATGTTCCTCCTCCACGAAGGGCCCGAACCCAGACGGCGGGCACCTCGCCCCGGAAACTCTGCGAGGACCGTCAGCCCGTGCGCCGAGCCCACTCGGAGATGGAGACCTCGAGTCAGAAAGACGGCGACAAGAAAATATCGTCGGGGATCCCGCCATCCCATCCCGTCTCTCTCGAGGCTATTTCCTCCCAACCGCCACCACCGGGAGCGATTCCTCGGAGGTAAATGATCGAGCTCTGCCTCCTCCGCGATATTGAAACGAATCCTTGAAATTCCTGTATTCCCAATCTATTCCTCCCAACAGATCGATGGACCACATTCGGAGAGGTCTATCCGAGGTCACCATTCAGGAGGATGATGCCGCCGGAGCGATGGCCGCCTCTTCGCACTCCGATATCGTCACTTTTCCGCCCGGCGAGGAGGGCGGGGATCAGCCGAGGAAGAAGAGGCAGCGACGGAGAAAAAAATGCTCAACCGACAGCGGCACTGAAGAAACCACAACCACCGATGAGAGTTCGACGGACACGCATTCCGAACGGAGCAGTACAAATTTTTCGGTTATCTTCAACCCAACGGAGAGTCATGATCAGAAGGAAGGAGCCTCCGGAGCGATTCCGAAGAGCAGTTCGTCACGGAGCAGTCGAAGAGGCGATGATACGACTCCAGCTGCAACTACGTCGGGCGACGATAAACACGCCAAGGATCAACAGGGAAGTTTCGAATGGTCCTTCCCCCCAAACGAAGAAGACGCACAAAGCTCCAGGTCAGTGACGACGCGATACCCCGATCGGTAATAATTAACCTCGTCTGCTTATTATCGATCGATTAATTTCTGATCTGTCGCAAGCGCTCGAGTCAAGAGCTTGAGAATAATGATCGTTTCTGGAATTTATTTCCTCCTCCACAGTAGCTCGGTGAGCTCCCCCGATGAGACTACACCGTCCCTGAAGCCGAGCGAATCATCCCGCCATTCGTCGCAAAGCACCAGAGAGCCCGCAGGGATGACTGCTCTGCAGCGCGGTCAAATCTTGCGGTTGTGGGAGATTCTCAACAAGAAAGACGACGACGTCTCGTCGAGAGATGTGCGGAAACTCAAGGAAGCCCTCCGCGTTTTCGGCACGTTCGATAGTTACGAAGAAAACGAATCGTCTGGGAGCAGAGCTTCACCTGCGAGCGGTTCTTCGAGGAAGGAGTCCGGCAAGGATCCGGAAAGCAGGAAATCATCAGGTGCTGGAACCGAGACCACTAGGAGCGAACCCGATGCATCGACATCGTTCGGTAGGCTCAGTTCCCTCAGTTAGGTCATTGCGCATTTTCTTTTGGCAAGGGTTTGAATTCTCAAAACTCTCAGTGCTCCTGTCCCTCTAGCTCCGGATGTCGTGGCCTGCGCAACAGCTGCATTGAACGCCAAAACAAATGATACAGCGGTTGCGAGCTCATCGACAGCAACGACTTCGGCGGTGGCGTCAGCTGCACCGGCGGTTGCTGCCGCAGCGGCCGCATCTTCCGCTGTAACAGAAGCCGAAGATGATTTCTCCCCTCCGTCGTACCTTCTAGCCTCGATGTTGGCCACTCCAGGCACTCATTTGGCTCGGAGTCATGACGATACCTCACCGGGGGCAGTCCACTGTTTCCGTGACGAAGAAACAAATTGGTTAGCTTACACGTTCAACGAAGGGGGTGGAACGTCGTCTCCGGTCACCTACGTTGCGTACCTCAATTCAAGGCAGGGTATGCAAACGAGAAGACCGAGGCTCAAAGCGACGGACAGGGTGAGTCAGGCGCTCGGGGTCGTCGTGTCGCGTGTATCGGTCCGAATCTCGGGGAAATTGGAACCTTCCTGACCGCTCGGGCCATTTCATCATTAGGTCGCTGGTGAATCGGAGCACGGTCCGTGGGATGCCGTGTCCCAGGCGTCATCATCTTCAGGAGCGACCCTGATGGTCGCGGGTCCTTCGTCGGAACGACAAACTCAGGCAGACGCTACGGAGTCCGTTCGGCAAGTGATTTTCCCGCGACTCGCGTCTACCCGCGAAAGCCGTCATCACCAACACACTAACTGCGAATACAACCTCACCCTACATTCGCAATTACAACGTCCCAGGTCAGAATTGCGGGAGCCATGCAGAGACTTCGTTGTGATGCTTGACTGCCCTGATTTGATTCAGTGATCAATAAAATTTTTATCGTTCCATCCTCACCGTAATAATCACTTCCAGTGCCAGCCGCTTCCTCTTCGGCGACATAGGGCCCATGGAGATTGAAATTGGGGCACCGTCGTCGCTTTCCCATCCCTACGGTAGAATCGACGCTCGTGAGGACGTACCCAGGGCACGGCAATACTACATGTTCAAACTCCTACCATGGAAAACAGTGAAAGTCGCTTTCGACCGCCTCACCCTGATGGCGGTTCTCGACCGAAACGTGACATTGTGTGAGAACGTTTTCTCGGTGCTCTTGGCGGTTCTCGTAGCGATTCTGGGCTCCTGGTGCTTACAGGAAGGACTGTTCGTCGACCTGAGTTCCTTCATATTCTGCTTCGTGATTGCGAGCTGCCAATACAGTTTGTTGAAAAGCGTTCAGCCCGATGCCGCATCTCCGACGCACGGATACAATCATCTAGTTTTGTACAGTAGACCCGTTTATTTCTGTCTGTGTTGCATTGCGTTATTGGTGAGCAAAGAAGTGTTGGAGTCCGACTTGAACTACCCGGAAGTCTCCGTGTACAACTGGAAATTATGCACGCCCGAGGGTGTGATAAGCATCAAGAACTTTCTCATTGGTGAGTTTCCGCTGTGAATTATTCTCTCAGGCTCGACGATGCTCGATGAATATCAGAAAGATGAGCCTTTCTCTCCGATTTCCAGTGTTTGTGCTGTGTTTCCCGTTGATATTCAGCTTTGGTCTCCTGCCGCAAGTGAACACATTCCTGACCTATCTCTGTGAGCAAGTGGACATGCATTTATTCGGTGGAACGGCCGCAACGGGCCCGATGTCAGCTGTCTATTGCCTGAGTCGGAGCCTATTGGTCACGGGAATTTTATACGCTCTCTGCTACACTGCGCTCCTGGTTAGTGATCCGCCCTGGGGAAGACGACTACTCGAGAACGTTCCATTGGGAAGATGAAATTCACGACAACTCTTCTCGCATCGAGGCTCAAAAATTTCTTTCCCCTTCTCAGGAGAATCGTAACCCAGCGAACAATATAGCGTTCTCGATATTCTGCGGAGTTCTGGTCAGTTCATCATATCATCTCTCGCGGTCACAATCAGATCCGACGGTGCTTCTGCAGCTGGTCTGCAGCATCCTCACCACCGGTAAAGAACAAATCCAACAACCGCAAACCGTCGCAAAAGTCGAGGCGCCGACTCAAACCCTGAGGGACGAACAAGAAAGGCAACAGTGGAAAATGCAGGAGTTCGTCGATCCTCTACCACAACAAATGAAAGATACGGTCGTAAGTTGATATGTTCGTCCCTGTCGAGAGCTAAGATAGAGTGCGGCGGGAAATTCAGCGACTCCTGAGAGATTCGGGATTGAGCATTCGATTCGTCTTCTTTTCCAGCTCGCTCGCCTGAAGACGGACGCGATATATGTCTTTCTGATGACAGTATTTGTTTTCGCCATTCATGTTTCAACAACGTTCACCGTTCTGCAACCATATTTACAAATAGCTCTTCATTCATTGGCAATATTTTGGGGTGTTGTGCTCCATTACCTTCTGCCCCAAATGAGGAAACATCTTCCATGGTTGTGCTGCTCAGTGCCATTCCTCAAAACGCGGGAGTATGACGTATACGAGAGTACAGGTAGGGCAAGATACTCACGTAAGATACTCGACGATGGGAGAGGGCGGAAGGGAACTGATCGGCTCCACCGCGGCAAAATAATCATGCCTGAAATTTTTCCAGAACCCGCGCAGCTCATGTGGTTCGAAAAAGTTCAAGTCTTGATGTGGTTCTTCGAGAAGAACTGCCTCTACCCCCTGGTCGTTCTCAGTGCCCTGACCGTGTCTCTAGCGTCCCTGCTGGAACAGTTTGGCTTACCGTGAGTGTTGCGAGCTCGCAATGAATTTTCGTGAGAGAACAGAACGGAGCGATGCTCGCTCATGCGCTCCGATAATCTCTGAACCTTCCTTTTCTCATTTACAGTCTAGCCTGTCTCGTCCTAGTCGTTTGCTCCATGCGCTGTCTCCGAGGAGCGTTCACCGACCCTTCAAAATACTACACCGCACTCACCTTTACGTTATTAGTTTTCAAGTACGATCTCAGAGAGAAATACCGAGAGCCCTTGCTGCTCAATTTCTTCGTGATGCTCCTTGTCACGAACAAGGTCCACGAGCTGCTTCTGAAGGTAGGCTTCCACGATCCTCCGATGAGGGATCGCTCTAGGCGAGGCGTCGCTCGTCGGGGAGAATATGATTCCGCTTCAAGCGTCGATTCACCCAGCCTGATTTTTCGGGGGGCGGCTCGAACGATCCGACCTCAGTGGGTTGCTCCTGAAACCCAATATCGTTCCGTTGCAGTTGCGCTTCGTCATCACCTACATCGCTCCATGGCAGATAACCTGGGGCTCAGCCTTCCATGCCTTCGCGCAGCCGTTTTCGGTCCCGCATTCGGCGATGCTTTTCATTCAGGCCATCGTGTCTTCCGCTCTATCAGCTCCGCTGTCACCGGTTTTGGGGAGTGCAATCTTCTTCACCAGCTATGTACGCCCGGTGAAGTTCTGGGAGCGAGACTACAAGTAAGTTCTCCCCAAGTTGGGGGAAACGCTCCCTCATTGTGCTTCCAGTCTACACATGTATGTACACATATGCTTAGTGCCATTGGGATTGCGACAGGACATGATTCGTTTCAGTACGAAGAGAGTTGATCACTCCAACACGTGCCTGTCGTCTCAGCTGGAGCGGAACCCGGGATCCGATGACAACAATCTCAATTCGATATTCTATGAGCATCTGACACGATCTCTCCAGAGATCTCTCTACGGTGATCTCGCGCTGGGAAGATGGGGAGCTGTGTCCCAGGGGGATTGTTTCGTACTGGCGTCGGAGAATCTCAACTGCCTCGTGCATATCATCGAATTCGGCAACGGACTCGTCACTTTCCAATTGAGGGGCCTCGAGTTCCGAGGTAGGATCCCGTTCCGCGAGATCTGCGATAATCCCGGCGTCATCCCTCTGTCTCGGGGGAAGGGCTCGTGCATTTGGAAATTCCCTCAGTCTTGATTCTTCCCCCTCTAGGTACATATTGTCAACAACGAGAGGTTGAAGCTATCACCGAAGAAGTCAGAGACAATCTAGGCTGCTGCTGCTGCGAGCCAGGCCACTTGATGGGAATGCTCTCCGTAAATGCCGCGTTCAACCAAAGATGGCTCGCGTGGGAGGTACGTATCATGGAAAGGGAGGAGCTCGAAGGATTTCGAGTACTCCCCATCCTCTTAGAGAAATCATCATTCCTGTTCGAGACCATCTCAACGGATCTGTTCTTGAAGGTCTCAGCCGCGAAATACATCCTGGAAGGCTATTCGATCTCGGACAATTCCGCAGTCCCCTTGCTCCAACTTTTCGAAGTTCGCCGAGCATTGATGACTTACTATGTGAAGTCAGTAATTTTCTACGCCATCACGAACAAGAAACTCGATGACTGGCTCGAAAATCGCAGCATCCAAGACGCACTTTTACCCACACTGAATAAACAATACGCCGAACTCGATCCCGTCTTCACACCGACCAATGACGCCGACTTCGACAGCCGAGTCACAGGCATCTCCCGAAACAGTTTCTGTAAAACCTATCTGCCTTGGATACAGTACTGTGTCGGCAGGCTCGGGAAACATCGCACAATGCCCAACGACAAGGTGAGCCGATCTAGCCCATCATGTGTTGGGAGCAGGGTCTCCCCAGCAGGAGGATTGAGGGAGGTTTCCCGCCGGTCGAAGAGAGTCGTTCGGCGTTCTCAACACTTAGAAATTCCGTCTCTTGCCTTGCAGAACTCCAATCTTGTTTCGCTATGCTTCGCTCTGAGTGTTCTCGCGCGGCGGGCTCTCGGCTCGGCTTCGCATAACACCTTGCAAAGTGTCGATTATCTCTTATTCGGACTACACGCCTTATTCAAAGGCGATATTCGGATCGCCTCCGTGAGGGACGAATGGGTGTTCCTCGACATGGATCTCATAAAAAAAGTCGTCGCTCCGGCCGTGCGGATGGCGTTCAAGCTACACCAAGATCACTTCATGTCGTCCGATGAGCTCGAGAGGTCGAAGGAGTTATTCGATACGATCGAGAGCTACACGAATACTCTCGTCATTTCCCATGAAGCCGATCCCGCATGGCGCAACGCTGTGTTGAGCGGCGTACAATCACTTCTGGCTCTGAGACACGTCGCCGATGAGAACTCCGATGACTATAAAATCATCACGCTCAACAAACGATTCCTCGACTTCAGGGTCATAAAAGTAGGCATGGCGTTCGAGCATTTCGAGAAGTTATGCGTGAATCGATGGTTGCGGCGATTTTGGCTCCTAAGGAGAAATTCGGCTTCTAGGTGAACAGAGAATGCGTTCGGGGGCTCTGGGCCGGGCAACAGCAGGAACTGGTCTACCTGCGGAACCGGAATCCTGAACGAGGTTCTATACAGAACGCAAAACAAGCGTTGAGGAACATCATCAACTCTTCGTGTGATCAACCCATCGGTGAGTACTCGCCGACCACCACCGATGCCCATCGCGTTTTTTTGGCTTTCCTCCCAAGTAAGCCTCGCGATATCATTTTTTCAGGATATCCGATCTACGTGTCCCCGCTGACGACGTCTTTCGCCGAAACGTCAGCACAACTGTGTTCGATCATCGGGGGTCCGCTGTCCCTCTCGGTCTTCAAGCAGTCATTGTTCGATTTCTGGAGGAGATTGAAAATTAGATGCGGCGAAGGGTGTTCCAGCGGCGGGACGGGTCTCCAGGATGAAGGCTGCGGTGGGGGTTATAGCGCTCCGGCTTCTCTCAGTGGGAGCATCGCTCGCGGCGTCGACCCCAGCATGATAGCTCCTCCACGACGGAGTCATTCGAGTGGTTCGCACTTGACAAATCCTGATGTAGCGAATGCTTCCGTGGGCGGACGTACCACCGCTTCGGCGTCGTCGTCCACCATAGGTGCTATTGGGGCGACAAGTTCGAGTCTTGGGAGGAATAGTGCATCGTACGTACGCACATCCTTGGGTAACTTGACAGTCTCGTCTCTTACGAAACCCGGCTCAGCGAACGTTGCCGTCGTTTCGATGAGACCCTTCGAGGAGACGCCGTTTGTTATCGGTGAAAGTGCAGGATCTCGATCCACCGTTTTCGGTACGTGGGATCCTCAGACGGGACAATTGGTCGCAACATCGTCCTCGTCGTCAGCCGCACAAGGACCAGCAGGTCAAAATCATCAGTCCAATGTGATCAGCAGCGAGATGACAAAATTGTAGCACAGAGCGAGGTCAGCATCACAGCAAAACCAATATCAGGTAGTGACCGCTCCGAACGTCGAGAGAATACGGAGCCCTGAACCAGAATGGTGCTGACCTTCGACGACTTAATCTCCTTCAGCTGTTTTGCCTTTCGGAAATGAACGTGAATTTCGAGAATGTTCCGATTGCCCTCATGAGCATTTCGATGGTGTATAAATGTAAAGCGAGAAACCCGTGTCTGTGTTTTTTCTTGATCTCTCCGTGAATGGGAATCGCGAGCTCATCTATGGATCTTCCGAGGGGAGAAGAGACACTCGTCATTAAATGGAGGCTAACGTGCCGTCGGCGTCGACAATGAGGTGTAGACGTGCATCCTCGGTATCAGATCAGACCCCTCTAAGGAGAACATCTGTCTCTCGAGAGAAATGCCACCATTCGACCTGAATAGTGACAATTAGTCTGAGCCCCTCAATCGCAGCTCAGTCAGCACGAGCGACGAGAGTCGTTGGCGTGAAAGGGGAAGGTGGGGGAGGCGGACCGCTCCGGGCGCTATTTCGCCTGCCAGTTTCAGGGGCGCCGTTCCCGTACGCGGCAACCGAAAACAAACCAGGGGATTCCATATTGATTTGGCTTGATGAATGGAATCTGAGTTCGAAATCATTGGGGTGGGCCGAAATTTTCGGTGGTGGTAGGCTGCGAAACGTTTTTTTCCCGGAGGATTTCGCGTGTGGAATGGAATTCTCGAGAAGGGGCGACAATCCCGGAATCCGCCCCGGGCGCTACATTGCGTTACACTACGCTACCACGTTACGCCAGTGGCGAGAGTACGGAACGTGCGTGAGCCATCAGTGTCGCCAAGTCCTCGATCACTCCTGGGTTTCCAAGGCTTTCCCTCGATACACTCACGACGCAAAGGATTCTATCACCAGACACCAGACCACGATCGTCAGAGCGGGGAGGTTATCGCCCCTGGGCTAGAGGGGGGCGGATTCGTCCGCAGAGGACCCAAGCTAATTATTGCTCCAGCCGGCCGTACGAGATTCCGATGGATTCCGTCGCACTGCCCGTCCCTCTCTGAAGTGAATTCCTTAGGACGACGCATCCTCCTTCGGCCGAATGCCAAGAAATGGGTCCCAGCGGAACGGTGCGCATCGACGTGAGAAAATGCAACTCGTCTGTAAACCGGATATATATCTTCATTTATTGAATTCCATAATATACCTCCGCGTTTCTGTCAAGTGTTGCGCATCATTGCATCAGCGTCGGAAGAGCTGCGATTCGGCGCGAGAGTGCAGTCGGAGATCATTCGTTCCTAAAGTCTCTCGCCAGAGCAAAACTTCAGCCGATCGATGAAGCGCGCTAAACTCTTTATTACACCCCGTGGTTATTTACAGCTATTTTCATATGGCTAATCAAAGTTCATAGGTTCAATAATCTCACAATGTATTATGCGAATAGACCAAGTGTCAGTCATTCGTTGTTGGAGTCAAATCACTCGTTTTCCTGATGAATTCTTTCGAAAAACACGCACGCACACTCACACACACACGTCCGCATAGAAGTGCTTCCCCGCACATAACCTGAGGCTCGCGCTCGGCGAGCGAGCGATTAAGGGAATTTCATCACGTTTTGAACCTAGGAACTTCCATAAAGTCCAGGAATAAATAAACAAGAGTATGTGGAGTGTATACACGATGAAGTGATGACCACCGTCGAGCTTTACACGAGGAGACATGTGGAACAAATCCTCGAGGGTCCGATGCAGTCGGAGTGCCAAAAAGCGCCGCATCGTTGGCATGGGAGCATGGGCTGAAGTTTGCAAAAGCAACCTTTTGAGTGTTCTCCTCGATTCCCGTCTCGGAGACAGCATGGAGATCCGTTCCGTTGTTGGCCTTTCTTGCGTTGTTCCACTGCAATCAGGAGGTCTCTGCAGCTGAGGGCGCGGCGGCGTCTCCGATTAGAGTATCCGCTCGCTTGAGCTCTACATCGAGGAGGAAGAGGCGGAGCTACTAGACCTCCGGTCACGAAAGAAGCCGGCCGACCAGACGTGTCGGCGGCGTCGTCGTCGTCGTTGTTGTCCCCATCTTCATCTTTTGAGCTTGAGCAAATTCCAGATGTACTTTGATTATTCTGCTGCGAGTTCATCTGCTCGGTTTCGGGCCGCGAACGCAACGTCGATGGCGGAGCCGCAGCTCCAAGGTCACAACCCTCGTTTCTCGAGTCGGGCGGCGCGGGGGAAACTTCCTCGATCGTCGAATCGGATGCGGTTTCGTCGCCGTCGTTTGTTTCGAAGGCGGCTTGGAGACTGCTGCTGTCGATGTCGGTGTCCTCGTCGGAAAGAGTCGATTCTGACGATGAGGGTCGGGGCGAAGACTTGCATGGGTTCGTTTCTCCCCAAGCCTGGGGATCACCGACCGTCTCAGAGGTCCCCGCTGTCGTTGGAGTCGGTGACATCGCTGACAGCCGGTGCGTGGTCGAGGAGGCGAAAAGTTGCGAAAGATTCTCTCCCGGAAGTTCGCCCGTGTCTTCCGGGAGAGAACGCAAGTTTCCCGACTTCGATTCTATGGGTTCCGCAGCGCCTATCTTGTCAGATTCCGGTGTGGTCTCTCGATGGTCCGCCTTGTCCGCGAGAAAGGGCAATGCATCCGGCTTTTCCGCTTCGTGAACGTCAGGAGTCTCCCGCGGGTCGACCGCATCGATCACTTCCGCAGAGAGGGCGATCGTTGCGTCATTTGGACTAGCCGTCTTCCCCGGGTCGGCCCCGATTTCTCCGACCGAGTTCGTCCCGGAGTGACTCACCTCGTTCGCGTCTTCCAAGGCCCGCGTTTCACCCGTAGCCGGAGGGGGTCTCGGCTCCGGCTCCGAGTGATCGGAGCCACAATCTTCGTCGAGTATCTCACAAATCACACTGCCTGATTCATCGTTATGCGCCTCGTTTGGTTTGTCGATGCCATCGCCAGCGAATGGTTTCCGGAGATCATCCTCGAGCCCACTGGAACTCTTGGCGTCGATTGCCTCGTCCTCATCGTTGGAGTCGTCGTCGTCGTTCTTCGCAGGGACGTCGCATTCGGTTGCGGGCTTCGCGGTGATGGGTTCGCTTCCGTCCGAGTCGGCTCGAATTGATTCCTCTCTAATTTGTGCTGTTGAATCGCTTGATTGTTGTAGCCGCTGCTCTACTTCATCGACGACGCCGTCGTCGTCATCCCCGCTCCGGGCTTCCCCGGATGTCTGACCCGGAGAAGCCTCCATCGAAATATTTACAAACTCCGCTTGCTGTTTCTTTTCATTTGCACAGGGGGGCCTCTGTTCGTTGTGCTGATGATGATGGTGGTGGTCGTCGTCGTCCGTGTTCCCGACGACGTCGTCTCCTCCGGCTCCATCAATTCCTACTTCGTGCGATTTATATGATGACATTTCCGGCATTTCCGGAGTTGTTGCTTCCCGCGTATCGTCCTCTGAGAGCGCCGCTTCAATTTTCACTTCGATCTCGTCGTCTTCCTGATCGTCATCGTTATCGTCGTCGGCGTCGTTATTGGTGTCACCGTTGTTCTCGGAGTTGTTGGCGCTCACGTCGTCGTCATCGTCGTCTTCGTCTGCGGCATCCGCCTCTCGAACATTGGCGAGCCCGTCCACCCGATGATCGGAGTGGTCTCCTGTCACGACGTCGCCGCCGCAGCTTTTTCCGCCGTCCAGCTCGAGCTCGTTGTCTTTTTTCTGCATCTCCCGATCCTGCGAAACCTCGCTTTCTCCAGGTCTGTTATCACGATGATGATGATGATGATGATGATGATGGTGATGATGGCTACTCCGACCGCTGATGTCGTCCTCGTCGTCGCCCTCTTCATTCATCACAACGTCGTTATCGAATGCCGTCTGTGGCCGGCTCTCATCCGACAGATCGGTGGGGGGCTCTTCGTCGGTCGCCACTGAAAACATGAGCTCAGATCCGAAATTTTCGTCTATCGTGGTTCCCCCATCTCTCGACGGGGTTCCCATGGTAGACGTTGCATAAGACGACGTTGCATAGGAATTATAGTCGTGTATCCGGTCGGTCTCGACCAGCCCGACAACTTCATCCAACAACTCCTGGACCTCATTTGGAACTGGGAGCATCTTCTGATGTGGTTTCGCCGCGTAAGCTCTCAGGCGCTTCAGGTGCTCGTCCAGGGCTCGGAGTTCCTGTTCGAATCGAAGCTGACTTTCCCGGCAGGCCTGCTCGGATCGAGCCGACCGTCGACTTTGATGAAAATAGAATCGGATGCTTCTCCTGGGTATCACAAGTGGGCAACTGAGGAAACATTTCGCCGGTGCGAGACATGAGCTGGCGACTCGTTTAGCCGAGATGCACATCGACATGGGAACGAGATTATTGCATTTTTTCCGATGACTCGATGAAAGTGGTACACCGTGCTCGGCCAGAACACGGTGAAGGGACGAAGGATGATGTGGCAGAAGGAGCGAATATTTATTCTCCTCATCTTGTAACGCTTTCTCCTCGGCCTCCCTCTTCGCCTTGCTGCTAGAGGCGCTCGTCTGTAGCGTGGGGGATCCGTCTCCCGAAGGCACAGGGCTCGAGTCCGCCGTCGCTTTCGTCTCCTTGGAATCTCTCGAGAAGGAATTCGATCTCAGTCTCGCGGTCGTTTTGGATAGACCTTCGTATTTGGAAATATCTGCAATCTGACCCCTTCCAATTAGAGACGATGTCGATGCCGAATTCGCAACAGATGACAGCGTCAGGACTTTCGATACCGAATCCGTGGGAGAGACTGTTGCGATCGTGCTAGTAGGTGCCGCAGCATTAGCCGCCGCGGCGGCGGCTGCGGCCGCAGCTGTGGCTGTTTCGATAATTCTATCCTCTTCTTGTTTCTTTCGTTTAGAATCGAGCATCTTCTCATGGAGCTCCCGCATTTTCTGGAAGCGTTGTCTCTCCATGAGCGAGTTCTCATACGGCGACCTGCCCCACGAGTCTTCGAAATGCTTCATTTTCCAGGGATCGACGCATCGGAGCAGCTTTTCATACTCGGACTTGAGTTTGACTTGATTTTCCGGAGTCAGCTCGCCGTCAGAAAGTCTCTCTCGCCACTCTTGGCAAGCGCTCGCGAAAAACTCATTATTGAGAGCTGTTTCCATGTTTCCGTCGTTCTTCCGATCGACAGGAGGCAATAACGATAACAGCTTCTGTTGGTAGTTTTTTGGGAGCATCTTGAAAGAATGAATATTGAGGATTTCTTTGATATTCAATCCAACGAGTATCGAATCCGGGGTTTCGATGTCTATCGAAGATTTTCTACTATCCTCTAGCTGCTGTGACATGGACGTTTTCTTCTGTGGTCGTCGACCCATTTTGAGCCCGTACGGCTCGATATGACTGACGAGCATCTCTCTTAGAGTGAGGAAAGCTCGTTTGACGACAACTTTCGGAGCCGAATCGGCCGCTGACGAGAACGCAACAGCTGATTCCGGTTCTGGAGGGTAAAGGCTTTCGGGCGATCGGGGTCTGTTGAGAGAACCTGAACAACTTGCGTGAGGGGTTTCGACGAGACTCGACCTGTCATCTGAGGTGCGTTGAGGTTTGGGTCGGAGACTGCGTTTAGGTGCGGGTTCATCGCATACACTTTTTCTTTTCTGTGGTAGATGCACTGAGCCGTCTGGAGCGACGTTTTCGTTTGCCGTAGACGGAACTAGATACCGGTTGTGAGTCGTTTTCACGGCGGCAGTCGCAGCAGATGCTGGGGTCGCCGATTGTGGGTTTTCTTCTCCGCTGTCTTGAGATCTCGTCCTGCGCTCCTCGTCGTCCTCGGAGTCATCCTCTTCGGTCGTAACTCTGTCGACCGAATTCGACGACTGAGGTGGGTCGTTCCTCATGCCAAAACACACGACGTTGTGCTGTTCTTTACGCTTCCGAAAAAACACTGAATTCTGAGCACGACTGTGGGCTCGCAACTTGGACCTTAGACATTCTTTCGATCCGGAAGACATCTCTCAAAGACCTACGTCCACTGCACGGAGCGTTTTTGCCATTCAAGTGTTCATCGTCGTTGTCGTTAGGTTGCCGTAGCAGTAGTTGTTGTTGATGTGGTTGTTTAGAGCACTAACTCGGACGAGGGTATCCAGCTTCAGCTGGACAAGAAGCTCGGCTTCCACGCTTGTACGATTGTACGCCGTACTTTCCGTAAGTTCATACGAATGCTGGTGATGGCGTACAATCGTACTTATGTAATGTCTACAGGGAAACGCGTACAAAAAGAACGCGGGGTAAAATTCTGCAAAAATGGAATCTGTTGACGGGAGAGTGAAGACAATGATGTCGTGATCTTTGCTGAGACTCCGAGCACATACGGGCGGCCCCTCCGACTCTTCTTGGATTCCGGTTTTGCGCTACTGTGGTGACTCGAGCCGGAGGATCGCTGACGTTACCTTTCCGATAATTCTCATCCATCAAATATCCTACTTCCACATCAACGATAGCCGATGGCGAGTTGCGAGTCGCGAACCGCAACTCCTGGCTCAGGAATTGTAACTGTCTCAGTGAGTGAGTGAGTGAGAAAAGCTCTCCAGATTTTTCAGATAATATGAGCTCCATTCGGCTTTTGCATTCGGTCGAGAGTAGATGTAGCTTGAGATTCGGGTCGCATAGCTCATAGGGCAGATGTCTCTGTATGCCCTCCTCATGAAGACTCAAGTCGCGAATTCCTGAGGAAGTTCCAGCTCCGACCAGAACGAATCTTCAGATCGTTCAGACTCGAGAGGAGCGAAACTTCCAGCGTCTTTGAAACACCATGATCATTCTAACTTCCAGCGGGGTCTGCGGTATCGAGACTTCGGAATCGGTGTCTGAGTACGACGACGACTAACGCCCCGCATATCGGGGGAGATTTCATTGTGTTCTGGCTCCCGTAGGGTCGTTTCAGTCTTTCGCTCCGTTCCCGCCGCATGTACGGTCATACGACATAGGCACACCGAGAATCCGGTGCTGCCTCCAAACTTCGTAAGACTCGCAAATCGAATGAATACTATCGAGTCAATCGATTATCACTGCGATCGGTGCTCGTCGCGTACACCCGTACGGCAGTCATGTGTGTGTCTCGGCGGTGACGCGGCCGGCGGCCCGTGAAAGGTGGCCAATCTGAAGTCATACTCATCTCCCCACAGAATACCATGAGAGTCATGATTTGAATGTTCAAGAAGCGGGGACAATCATTTTCTTTGCCTTCCGGGGTCTTGAAAAAAATCGAGAGCCCGTCGGATCGAGGCATCCAGCAAAGATCATTCATGTCATTGTCTCCAATCTCCCAGACACACGTTCCGGCTCTCTGACTCTCTTATTTCACTTCGCATGCTCCTCACTTCTCGCACGAGTCTCTCAAAGACACTGAGTGCGTGTAATTCTTTTCAATAGCCCCAGCCCGCCCATCAACTTTACGGGGAAAAGGGCTCTTATCGTCTAAACCGAATTACAGCCCTGAGTGGGACAACAACCATCACATACACAATTCTGACACACACACAAACTTGCAGACACTCACGTTCACTACACACACACAGACTCTCGCACACACCACTACTGCTGCTACGGGATCCATCCGTTCGAAAAATGTCATCTGTTTAACACATACTGTCGATACAAGGAATCTTTTCGGAGTAGTTCGCTCAACAATAGTCGGTCGAGTGGAAGTGTCCTCATAGTCGCGAGAGCGAGTCTCCAGCTCCGAGAAAATGAATGTAAGCATTGATTCTGTCAAGCCACAGTTCCGAGTTGTAGGCATTGACGTGGGCCAAAGTCTCAAAGTCCCTGCCAAGTGTACGTTGTCATCGAGTCCTGAGACAAGGCTAGACGGCGATCGTCGTCGCTAGTCGCGTTCTAAGGGGGTCATTCGATTTTTCGAAGTCGAATCCTCTGGTTGTCTGTCAGTTTACCGATAACGTCTCGTGACAGTGCTCGGGGTTGTCCATGGGTCTAATTCGAGGACGGATGAGCCTAGATTCCGAATGGTGGCCTCTCACTGAATCGTAAACTCCGCCACCTGCTTTAGAGTCTGGAGCACTCAGAGCGTGTATGAGGGCGGGCGAGCCATCAGACGCTCAAAGATCGTCGTGCCTTCAATGTCCGGAAACTTTCGGATGATTGAGTCGAGTAACGGGTCGGCTCAGCGACGTCGATTGCGGCAGCGCCTTCTGCTGCGCACTCCAAAAACTTGTTATATCGTTCAGAGAGGCGGACCGAGATCCCTTGTACAGTGCTCCGAACTGGGAGGATTTTCGACTCGCCAAGTCACTGGAGCCGTGTCTTATTCCAGATGTCGCGGCCCGACGGAGTACGGAGACGTACGCCCGCCGTCAACCAAGCGAATGGCCAGAACAACGCCGAAGCTGACAAATGTCGAGACGACGACAAGAAAGATGATATCGACGACAAAGAGACGAGGATGACTTTAATGGAAGAGGTTCTGTTATTGGGACTCAAAGAAAAAGAGGTGAGCCTCTTCTCCATCATAGGGATCATCATAGTAGAGGTTCGAGATTCCGCTCGTGCTGGAATGATGCTGCGGTTGACGCGAGTCGCTCATCTCATCGTTGCCCTGCGATGCTGGGACGATGTCAGGTCACCTTGCACTGTGGGCGCTTTCCGCAGTTCAAATCCGTCCTCCTCGACATCGGAGGACCGGCTCTGAATGATATATGTGTATCACTGTTAGCCAATCATTTCGGCGCAGTCTTTGCGGTGTCAAATCTGTGCCATCTCGATCGTATGAACTCTGGAGACAAGTCTCGAGACACTTTGATTGATTATATCACTCAGATTACATTCCATGAAATCAGGGCTCGGGAAGGTTCACGTTTCCCCCATGAGCTCAGTCGGCGGATCCTACATGTCCAAACGTTCCAGGGTTACACATCGTTTTGGAATGACTGCATTTCATCAGGTTTGAGAGGTTGTATCCTTGTTGAACTCGGTCTCAGAGGACGAATCGATCTCGAATCGGCTGGAATGCGACGGAAGTCGTTGCTCATGAGAAAGGTTCGTGAAGCTCGAAACTTCCCTGCGCGCAAAATCTCTGGGAGACTCGTCCAGATTAGCCGGCGCTTCATGTATCAACCATATCGATGAACGATTTTCCCCTCTGCAGGTTATTGTCAAAAACGACGCACCTGTCGGCGATGTCATTCTGGATGAAGCCCTGAAACACATCAAGGAGACCAGCCCACCAGACACCTTACAGAACTGGGTCGATTACCTCAGTGGTGAGTGGGCGATGGTTTCTCATGGTGAACTCATTCCCAGCCTTCGCGTCATAAATTCGAAACGGAACTCCGTGAGGACCATCCGAATTCAAACGAGTCGCGTCTTCCAGGTGAAACATGGAATCCCCTGAAACTACGATACCAGCTGAGGAACGTCCGAGAGCGCTTGGCCAAGGGTTTAGTAGAGAAGGGGATTCTCACCACCGAGAAACAAAATTTTCTATTATTCGATATGACAACTCATCCCCTGGTGGATCAGAATGTAAAAGACAAACTAATCAAACGAGTACAGGACAGCGTACTCTCGAAATGGGCGAATGATATTCATCGGATGGAGCGCCGTCAATTATCCTTGCTCATGCTGTCACACGCGTCCGACGTTCTGGAGAACGCTTTCAACCCCTTGTCAGATGAAGATTACGAGATGGCCATGCGAAGGGTTAGGGACCTCCTCGATATGGATTTCGAAGCTGAATGCGCGAAAAGTGAGTATATGTTCCGAATTTTTCGGGTGGGTCATCAAGTTAATCATGCGCATCAATTGTTTAATCAAAATTCCTTCCTGTTTTCAGGCCAGTCATGTGATATCATGTGGGGCGTATTCGCCGCCTTCGTCAAGTAAGCTGTGTGGTCGATGTCGGGGGCCTTCTGAGGGTTGAATATGGGGATCCGTGCTTTTGTTGACGAATTTTCATCTCATCAACCGCAGATATAGAGAGTTTCCGCTTCAGTTTAATCAGGAAAGAGGATCAATCTTGTATCTCTTCGATTGAAGTCGGCCGGAGCCATTTGCAGAGGGGATAGCGACCTGATAAAAATAATTCCCAGAATATTCCGAGTTGTACTACTGCAATATAGGGGTCAAAGAAACGACAATGAAATAGATTTTGACGAATGATCAAACTGATAATGGCAAGGAGATAGTGTACATATGCTGAGGGGGAGTTGTCGGAACGTCGCAGATTGGAAGAGATATGCGATTCGTATATTCCTAAAGGTATACCACATCGGTCACGACAAGCAGCGCCATATGGGTTTGGTGTCTCCGTGTAACGAGCTGTCCGAAATAAATGAGGATATTGATGTTTCGTTCTTGCTGTGCTGTGTCCTGCAGACTTCAGTCTTCATATGGCAAAATAATGAGAAACTACCGATGATCAAAACGAGCGACGCTGTTCTCCCTCGGATAGGGACCTCTAGATTGCCAGGGTACCAACAGCCGCAATAGAGAGGATGAGGGAGCCCTGTGTAACGCACGTGCTGCTTGAGACATTATCATGACGGCATTCTTGAATCAATGGAACCCAGAGCTGGCCGCGTGCTTCCCACGAGTACCCTCTCCGAGGGGGAAATAGACCTCCTGGGGCTCCTGGGGATACTCTGCCCGCATCCCTACGAACTCGCGTCCCTGGTGTCTTCGAAAGGAATTCTGACTGGATTATCGCCGCGAGAGCGCTTCCTGATTTCATGGCAGGTCCCGAGAGGCTTCTAAGAAGTGCCGCGTTGGAGTTAAGCTTGGAAAGAAGTTCCGGTCGACTTTCGCGGCTCCTTGGCTCCGACCCTGCGCAGGCCCGACGGGAGTCAGGAGGCCCAATGCCGGGGCGAGCGCCTCAGACAAAAAGCAATTGATTTGTATGAAATGCGGATTGTTTTTTTCACGGTATCGACTCGGAACGTTTCTTACCCGATCAGCGGATTCACAAGCCCCCACCCGGAACACGCGACGTGACGATCCTAGACTCCTTCAAATGAGCGACCAAGCTGTGCAAACGAATCTCGGTCTGATATACTTTACGAATGCCTGAGGGCTAGGGCGCCGGAGCGCCAACAGTTGGGATTTTCGAGTCTTTCATGCGTTTATCGGAGCAGCGAGCTATTCAAAGCGAACTACTGAGTACGTTCTCAGTTCCTGAATTGAGTTGGGATCCTCAAACTCTTTTGAGACTGAGAGATTGTTCCGAACAAAGGGTCCGGAAGCCTCTCGGAGAATGTCGTTCCCAGTCTCCTAGTACGGATTCTCCAATCCAAATTGTTTACTGGTTGAACGAATGATCTGCAAAGCTTAGAACCCATAGACTCAAGAATCGGCTATTTTTGTTCCCCGAGGATCCTCATTCCGGGTCAATCTCACGAAAACCGGCTACCATCCGACGTGCGTCAGTATTGCGGAGTTGATGAAGAGAAACATTCATTCGTCGACCTATCTATCGTACTGCATGGAGACTCAAGATCAGAATCCAATTGTTATATCAATATTTCCGATGTTGCTGGATGCTTTCACCGCTGGAATACCCTCTCTTAGGGGCCCTCCACGAGAATTCGACGCATGCGCAGTCCATCCCATAGAGCTTTGCTCGGTGGTGGCCGTCGTAGCTATTGAACCGACCAACACAACAGACGGAGCCAGCAAACACGGAGAATCTCAAAATTCGAGTGTGATTTGCTTCAGTGATGACTATTCAACGACATTCTGCCAACGGCCTCGTGTTTATTTTGTGCTATCGCGTCTAACGGATTCCCATGAAACGTTCTCCGCTTCCGTGAATAGCACCTCAGTAGTTGCTGCACCCGGTTTGTCTGTCGAGAACTTGGTGGACAGTCGTGATACACGTCGTCTTTTGGAACATTCCGAGCTCCTGATCGGTATGTTGTGGTGACAGTTCACGGATTTTTCTCGTTTCGAGATCGCATAGGCAGATCTGACAGTTGTGAGAGACAGTGGTCCGGAGAGTTTGTTGAGAATTGGGGAAATTGTTCTATATCCGTATGACACTCTTAGCCTTGACTCTGCGAACACGTGCCGAAAGCTACAACTGTCATTTCGAGATGTCTGAATCATAACCCCTAGTGAAGCAGTGCGGTTCCCAGGCACTCCTGACGCCGCGAATTCGAGCCTTGAAGTTCGGAATTCGACCTGGCGCTTCGATTGGACAGCTGGAGACTGGATGGATACCGAAAGTCTGGTGCTAGACGGGCAACTTTCCGTACGTCATACTCGAGAAATTTCCCCGCCGAGGATACCTCGAATACCTTCTAGTAGATCTCCGTTCAGTTCTCGAGATTCCCCTGAGCCGGACAGGTTATCCTGTCGAGCTATTCTGATTCGGGGCGTTTTCCTCCCGTGTCTCCAGCACAGTGCGCTACCAGCGATTTATTGGTAAATCAGACGTTCCAATCATGGTTCGATGCGCTCCTGCTTCGTTTGACAATCATCCGTATCCTGTGCTGGAGCCGGCATATCTTCTCAGATTCATCAATATCTTAGAGCGGGCTGTACGTCGGGAAAGAACAGCTGATCCCAGCTGAGCTTTAAAGATGGTGACTGTGGACAGCTGAGGGTCTACTCTTTCGAAGATCAACCTGGAGTCCTTGTCTATCTGAGGGGGTAACTCAACATCCGACTGGCCTCAAGGTTCTTGACACGCATTTCTCGCCCTTTCCATCTACGGGCCGTCAGAGAATGGCTTTCCTCGAAGTTGAACGCTTCAATGGCTCAAAACAATAGGCAGTGCTTATCGCCCTCGGCTACTCAAAACGTCGATCTCACCAGGAGCCATTATTCACTTCGCTCGCCATGCATGGGGTATGGGGAGAGTTTCGTCACCAGAACCCAAGCAATAACGGCGAGGGGAGAAATCCTAGTCGTCGGATGGTGTGATCATTATTCATCATCTTGCTCTCGCCAAGACGGAGAATCTGTCCCTCTCACCAGATTTCTGAACTCTTGCTGGAGTTGCTCCGTCTCCCAGGCACCGGCGGAGTCGAGGGTTCCAGAGGGGATCCTGTGGAATTTCGGAGGAGGAAAAGTCATCCGCTCATTCCACCGGATCAGTCCGCTGAAGCAAACCTTGAAGTCGACAATTGCTCCAGAGGGGTACACATGGAACTACATAGCTCACGATTATTATTCGCGATTCCGATCCGAGATGCTTTAGGGGCTCCACTACTTTCGGGAACAATCGGTGAAAAATTGTCCCCTGGAGTTCCAGTCATTTCGGGCATTCCCGACACGGTCACAGTCTAATTTCAAGCGTTCCGTGCGGTCGTTCATCTGGTCGGAACAATCGTGCTTGTTAGCTGAGCGACTCGCGTCATTTTAAGAGCGTCGTCTACACACGGTCATGCTGAAAGCTCCCCCATATTTCCCTTACCCTAAGCGTTCAAAGCGTATTCTGGTGCGCTTGTATCAGATCATCGGTGGAGACTCCGGAGACCTGGGGAAATTCTAGTTGATCACTCTGGGCTGGTTGACCTAGTGAGTTTGGTTGAGTGCGTCTTGACAACACTGGACTACCAGAGGAAAACTTCATGATGCGTCACCGCCCCGGCCTACAGGAGTTGGCTATGATGCTTCGGAAATCTCAGGTTTGGAGCAATTTTTGAGTACCCATCTCCCGAAACGCTCCCCAACCGAATCCATGATTGAAATGTTTGTCGAATCGATCGAGATGATGCCGAATGGCATTCGCGGGTTCATCTAAGCGCTCGGTTCTTGATTTCACTGAGCCTGGTCGCAGATCGGTGGCCGAGGCTATTCGACTAATCGAATGATCGAGGATGCTTAATCGCGCAGATTTTACCGATCCGATGACGTCAATCACGCGAGCAAAAGTCTGTGTACAATATGCCTTGCATTCATAGCAGAGTGGGAACCCAGCATGCTTGCAACGTCGGCGTACACCGTTGCTCGCGAAAAATTGGCGGTCGTCTGTACGTGGTGGGCACTCAGTCGGCGACGGCTTTGATCGCTATCCTTGGAATTTTCTTACGTGGGCTAAAAGTCGGGTTCGTTCCTCGTCGACTGTAGTTGGGTGTTTTTGAATTCATGTATGTGTTAACGGGGCTCGTTTCTCGGCCGCCACTCCATCGTCCATTCGGACCGGAGCGCTGGAGGAATTTCGGACTATCCAATGGATTCCCGGTAGCCGGGAGAATGATTCACAATGAGCACCGATTTGGGAACTGATTGTCTCAAAACGATTTGATCCTTGAGCCGACGAGGGAAGCCGTCCCTCCGTTCCCGCTACGATTCGGAAGCTTCAAGTTATTGAATCACTACGGCTACAAGTCGTATTCAAGCGAGATAATTAGCTTGAAGCATTGGACACCGAAGGCTCGGAGCTCACTCAGAATGTTTCCTCATTCCAGTTCCGGACAACAAATATGACGGAGGCCGGCGTAGATCCTTCGGTCCCAGATTTTCTTAATCAGAATACGAGCGAAGCTGGACCAGAAGTCGCCCTATTCAACGGACATCCCGATACGCTGAATTTCAACCAGAACTCTTTGCCGGTAAGTCCATGCAAGTTTGAATGCACGGAAATCGTCGACGCCGTGCCACAACAGAAATCCTCGTAATACTGACCAGGCTGTCGCTGGGAAGCGCATACGCATAAGTGACTACGGCGATATTCGATAATAACTAGCGGTGGCTTTTTCCCAGGACGATCTAGGGCCCGTCGGCTCATATGATACGAGGACGATTACAAAGCAGACATTTTCGAGATTACAAATGAATTCGAAGTTCGGCACATTCACGAAAAAGACTTGCGAGAGCATCGAGAAGTTCCATTCAGAGATGAACGGTCTCGACTCGGACCGAGACGCAAGATCCACCGACAACGGGTTGCCGTGAGTATGAACTCATCGATGATAGTGCCTTTTGGGATTGGAACTTTCAATTCCTTCAAAAACCTAATCAAAGCATTCCTTTGAAGACTTCCGAATACTGTGGAACGTGTGGACGGCTCGGCGATCTCTAACGGGTCCACCAAAGAGGAGTCGAAATTCCACAGTCATAGAGCTTCGCGTCCGTCGAACAACGGTTCTACATTGAGTCAAGTGAGTGTTCAGCAGAACCAAGCCAAACCTTCTGCCTTGGTGTCACCGATGATGGCTCTAATCACGGGCGTCGGTTCGGATGGCCAAGATGTCGATTCACAAACTGAGAGTGCGCTAACGATTGACGCCAAGGTACACGAAGATCAAGTGAGTGCAGAAACGCCGTGTGGCCGAACTCGCATCCTTAGGCATTTCGCGGAATGAGCACACTGCATCGCAATCGTTGACCGCTACGGGGTTTGATCTTAAAATCTGCATCGGATCGATTGCCTCGGTGGACGCACCCCGAAGTGCATGCCGGATAGTTCTTGCTGCGCCTGGCAGAGATCGGATCGACTGCTTGTCGTTTCCTCCTTGGTTGAATGAACTTTGATTGATTGATTGATCAGCATCAGTCCGAGCAGATTTTTTCCGTTTGACCATCAGGTTGTTTCCCTATCCCGTTCAACTCAGGAGACAATTTTTTTCACCATGCTTCAGATCACCACCCTCCAGGACGAGCTCGAACAGCTACGGATACAGTTGAACGATGCATTGGCAGAAAGAGACCAAGGTGTCGCTGCCTTGAGAGCATACGAGGAACTCTTGAAGCGAATCAACGAGAGCAATGCAAAACAAAAAGGGTACGGAGACGACGCGTATTCCTACGGAGGACGATGAGCGAATCTCATTTCGGGTTCGGAAACTCTTCAATCCTCTGATCCACAGGTCTTCAGCATCGTCGCTGGGTAGCGGGTCGTCTCCTCAGAAAGATGCCAATGGCGCCGATGTTGACAAACTCAAGAAGAAGAACTCCATGCTGGAGAAGACTGTGGACAACTTGGAACAGACTGTGCAGGACACCATGGCGAGGATGAATGAAGTCAAAGACGTCAACCAGGAACTCAAAGTTGTAGGTTCTCGTAATTGAGCAAGGCATCCGTGAAAAAGCGTGGTATATTCGAGCGCTGCATGTGAGCTTTGTTTCATTCGATGTCCGGCTGTGCGATACTTCTGTCATTCATCGAGCGTCCCGTCCCCTTCAGGTCCTCACCGATCAACAAGACATGCTGGCTCAGTACAAGAGCACGATTGAGCAAAAATCTTTCGAGTACCGGGATCTCCTGGCGAAGCATGAAGCTCATATTGATGCTCTGGTAAGAAATGAAGTTGAGAATTTCCCTTGGGGAGGAATCAGGCCGCCTTCGTGCTCACTAACTGCCCTCAGGAGATCGGTGCTCGAATCTCGTGCATCATTGCGACTAATTGATGGATGCCGTTCTAGGTGACCGAGCACAAGCGGGATAAGGCGCTCCTCGAGAAGCAGATCACTTTGCTCAGGGCCGAGGCTCATATGAAGAGCCTCGACAATGAAAGACTTGCTTCTGAGTGCCGCATCAAGGTAGGAGCGGACAATCGCCCGGCTTCGGGGTCTATGTCCTTCTATGAGACACGACTGTAGGCTCTGGATCTGATCCGGTGTTTCTTCCAGGGTGAACAATTGGCACGGATGACAGAGATGCTCAACGAGCTTCGGCAAGCTTATTAGGAGTGAGCATTCAGTGAACTCGAAGTTCGGAATATCGTCGACTCCATATCGAATCGCTTCCGAGAAGAAATATTTTATGGGGAGCTCGGCTTCGTAATGAGACGATCATCCTGACGAGCACTCCGACTTAGTAAGCGGAGCTGTGGCCAAAATTATTTTATGTTTCTTCCTCGAAGTCGCTCGACATCCCCGACCATAGAGCTTGGCGCCCTGCGCGGATCTTTTAAGGGTTCAAGTCTTGAAGTGGACACTAGGCTTGGTTGAATTCGAGCGATCTGAGGAATCGAATTGTACGATACTGTCTCTATATCTAGAAGGTTTTATTGTAGGCGCCCGGTCCTTGTTGAGAGGCTCTCATGTTTGTGTGAATATATCTTTTCATTAGAAAAATAAGCCGAAGTTTTTATGTGATCAATCGAGAGAGGTCTTTCCAATGGTGATGGCATCGATGAAGACCGAGGGATCCTGGTGGTCCATGAAATGAATATCATTAAACGCGTATACGAGGAAGTTCACTAAGGAGTTTTCACTTGTTCAGTGCATCGTCTTCTGACGACATGTTGTCGCTATTCGAAACAAAGCCTCTTAAGAGAAAGCTCTCGTTAGAGTTCTGCTGCTTGTTTATTCAAATCGCCGGGGCGAAATCGAGTCTTGCAGAGAATTCCGTTGGTCAGGAAAGCGAGGAAGATGGCCAAAATACTCCTGAGCAGTTAGGGAGGCATCTTCCGCAGGAATTCAGTGAAGGCTGTCGACGAGGAAGAAGTCGAGCTGAGAGTTAACAGATTGGAGGCTCAGGAAACTGTGGTCTCCGACATCTCGCCTCCTAGAAGAATATTTGAGTAGCTCCAGCCCCATGTGGAGACATTCAACAGCTCATCGCCTCTGTTTTTATCACGTCGCGAACGAAGATCATGCTGAGGAACGCTCCTACCGGCGTAGAGTCTCCGTATTCCTCCTTACATTATCTTAGAAATTATTTGCGTTGGGCGAGATGGCCGAAGGACAGATGTTCGGGGAAGTGACCTCAGATAGCATGTTCTCTCAGGAGATGATTCGCGATCACAATACGTTGAATTTCGGAGGTCCCCTCGTAGATCTCGGTGATGCGGGCATCGCGGAAGTGTCGCTCAGCTGGCATGTCCTGGAGTGGCGCCGCAGCTCAGTGTCAGAGTCGATATCTACGTCAGGCTTAGTGGACTGCTCGATCGCCATCTTAGCGGAGGGAATGAAGGTTCGCTCACCTTGACGTATCCCATACCGCCCAAAATCTGAATGGCTTGGAAGGCGCAGAAGTTGGCAGCCTCAGAGGCGGTGAGTTTGGCCATGGAGGCTGCTTTCCCGTACGGAACGCCCGAATCCTGGCAATGAGATATTCGATCGTCACTTGAGATTGCATGTATTGAACTTCCAAAGACGCACCGGAGCGAACATCACATCGTGAAATGAAACCACCCATAGGTAGCATCTGAGGTGGACAGCGTCTTCTCCGATTCCGACTATTAGGGCTTCTTGGCCGCCATGAATTCGGGACTAGTGTTCTTTGCCAGCGTGGAATATGGGAGGGGAGAATCGCGTCCGGATACGAGTCCCGAACGAGCACGAGATATCAAAATGGAACACTCCGAGGCCACGAGATGATGTTTCATTTACCTTCAGATATGCGGCGTACCATGTCATGAGTCGCGCGGACTGCAGCTTGGTTTCCATGTCGGCAAGTTTAAATTGTATTGCTTGTAACTTGCTGAGTTTTGTGTTGAAAGAGCTCCTCTCCTGAGCATAGCGCGCAGCGAGGTTCAGTGCCGCCTGTCCGATGCCCAGAGCTTGACTAGCTATGCCTGGTGAAATATTAGACAGGAGTCAAGGCTTTATTAATTACCGATTGTGAAGGCCCACATCGAATAGTGGAAATTGACCTGGAGCTTACCGCGGACGAGGCGAGGAATCACTCCAAATTAGCAGAAATCGAGCACAAGGAGGCTCACCTATTCGACCCCCATCGAGGGCCATCATGGCAATCTTGAAGCCATCACCGTCGCCACCAAGTTGATTCTCTTTCGGGAGCGCAACATTTTCGAAGACGAGTTGGCCCGTGGAGGACGCGCGAATTCCGAGTTTATCCTCGAACTTCGGTCGGGATAGACCGTCTGTTGGCATCGGAACGAGGTAGCAGTTGACCCCTGGAAAATCCAGGAGAGATGGAGTTCTGAATCTAAGTACTACAGCCTCCACATTACTACAAGTCCTCGATTATAGCATGTCATTTGCTGGGAACGACAGAGTAGTCTTTTTGGTTCAGCCCCGCTCTCCTTGATCAGATCATCACTCGTAAGACCTAGAGACCTTTATGCTTCTTGCTTCGATCCGCGGACGCGAATACCACGGCTGCCTCTCCTTGCTCGGCGTTCGTTATCCAAGCTTTCGTTCCATTCAAGAGAATCTGCGGATATGAAACCACCGATGCATTCATCAATCGCCTCTTGTCGTCCCATCTGAGCTGATTGCAGCTCGAGTATAACATCAATCAGCTGTACCTCGTCGTTCCGTACTGTCGCTGTCGTCGCGACGGCTCCGGCGTCACTCCCGTTTCCTGAGAATAAGACTCGGGTTGAGCTCGCGAATATCTCGAAACCATATGGAACCTTGGTCCATAACGGAGTTCGGGCGGTGCTCTTAATTATGACTAGGGCGTTCAATCTCGAGCAAAGCACGAAACATGCATATTGAACTCGGAATAATCTAGGACCAAGCTTCACGGAGTCCTAGTCCTCATGGAACATGAGGTACCTCTCACCAGAGAAATCACATCCCTACCTGGCTCGGATAAGGCGTAACATGCAAACTTTCTGCCATTAGCGAAAGGTTTGACGAAGTCATCGATTTGTTTCGGCGTCCCCCATTGACTGACGACTGCCAAGTATAGGTGCTGGACCGCCATTATAACCTTCGGGAAAAAGCGTAAATTTGAAGAGTCTTGCTCATCTTAACGTGCCAAGTTCTCTAATATAGAGCTAGACCTGCGGCATGATGATCCGGGACCTACCCCCGTGCCGGCGCATGCGTTCGAGATTTCTTCAATGGCAATCGCGTATGACAGCGAGTCGAAACCGGAGCCACCGGCTTCTTGCGGAATATGTATCGACATGAGTCCGAGATCGCCTGGGAACGAAACGATAGCTGAAGGACGTACTCCCCAAGCATCGATATTGTTCCACCGCTAGCGCCTGACTCACCCAATTTTCCGAGGATCTCTCTCGGGAAAATTTTATGCTCGTCGTTTTTGGCAGCAACAGGTCGTACTTCCTCATCCGCGAATTTCCTACACGTCTCCTGGAGTATTCGATGATTCTCCGACAATCCACTGAAGAAACTCCGCGCAAGGGGAATGTTCCGCGATCGAACGAGTCTTCCCAACATCATAGCGGTTCCCTATGGGGGATACAAGGGAATCAACAACCAACCTGCACCTGAGCAGAATTCTCAACGAAATCGCCAACCTGGAAACGACTAGGCTTCCCCGATTGCCTCCCTGACCTGTGCGTGGAGAGTGACGTTTGGAAGATGACCGATCCCCAGAGTTGGGTGTCCAGAACACTGCTTCCGATGGAACGATCTCGTCGACTTTGGCTCTGTCGGCTTTCGAAGAGAAGCTCATGGATCTTCGCTTGGTCCGAGGCCTTGATACTAGATGAGTAAAATGATTACTCGGCAGCTATCAGCGAATTATCAGCGCCTAGAGCATCATCACGCAGTCTGGTCGAGAAAAATATTTGCGAAGCAGCAGACGCTCTGCAAGTGCAGGAGGTATGCTTTACCGGCGTCGGAAAGACTCGTTATGATTTCTGTGGTCGAGCTTTCGAGAAGTGATCCGTGGGTAAAGAGGACTTGAGAGGAGAATGACAGCATTCTACGTGAAGTGAGAAAGGGACGGCACCAGTCGATGGGGAGCGAGCCTCTAGAAGAAAGTGGACACTCGAATCAACACATCTGACAGGAATCAAAACAGATATGCACGACTCAACGGCTACGCCCCGGGCCGCATGCGTCAGGAGTCAATTGACGAACGTGACATCGAGCGATGCGCGAAGGGATCCGAATGAGGGGCTCAGTGAGTCTGTCCACCTTATAACTCGTGAAGAAGAATTCCGAAAGAGTGTCCTATTGATCGGCATTTATTGACAGTTCCCTCATGGTGTAATTCATATCTAGATAAGTCTAGTCCACTATGGCGACAGCGTGCAAATGCTCACAACAGAATGTTCACGTGTAATCACGGTCCGATCAAAATGATGTGAGCAACTCCTTCAAGCGCCTCAGCATGGTGGGTATTCCGTCAATGTTCTCGTCCGCGCACTTGACTATACAGGAATCGAATTGTTTGCTGTACTTGTCGACGTCGGCTTGGGTCGCCTTCACCGGTATCGTGTCCCGCATATCGGATTCACATTTCTTCGCGCACAATTCCAGTTTCCTCTGCAATACAGTATAGGTTGAGTTTTATCCAGGAAGAGTCTAGGAGTCCAAGCATGATGATGAGGAATGCGAGATATTTGACTATTTGTGGACTCTGCGATCTCCAGAACTCGATCTAGAGCTGAGGTGAGCTCAAGGATAAGTCCCTCGGAACGCATCCGACAGCCCTTCTACGATTGGAGCAATCATGGCCTTAAGATCAATGTAGATTTTGTGGAGAAATGAACATCACTCGCTACCATGTAGAAGATTGTACATGCTTAGGGCACGAAACGCTAGGAGGAACGGTCCGAGAACCTCAAGACCACGAGGACGATATGTCGAAATTCTTATTGTTAGAAACCCACTGTTCTCTTCTGAACGAATAAAACGCCATATATTCGGGATCAATGTTGCCGGGGCTCGGCCGAAGGAATCGCAGTGCGATCCGCCCCGGTAATCTGATATTTGCCGATGAGCGTTGGGTGGAACGTATCAATGTCCATCAATGTTTCAAGTTTTTGCGTTTCGGGAGCGTTATTCCACATACTGAGCTCACCGAGACCGGGTCGGCTCACTTGGCAGAGAAGCGATGCCGTGAAGCCGGTCGGTGAATTCGACTGCCGCTCGGAACGGTGATCGTAATATTTAAAGTACTCCTGAATGCGATCGATCGGGCTGCCGCCCCCTATCACGAATCTTTCCGGAAAATTTCCCACATATCTAGCGTTTTCTTGAGCATCTAGTTCGACATTGTCGCCGGTCAGAGTTCCGCCCCAGAGCAGGGCGTACCAATGCCCCCCGTCTGCGCGCTACCGCGTGGAAGTACCTAGATCGCCGTTATGGGTTCTCATACCCGAGGACGCTCATAGGCACACGATCAGTGTGACCACAGGACTCCTGACACAAATCATGAAGACCACACGACACACGATATCTCTTCGGAACTATCTCTATCAATTATAATCTAATTATAAAATAATTATAACAATTATAATATAGACCCTATAGTCATAATACTTAGTATGGCCATCAGACGTCTCGATGAATAAAGAAAACGATTATAATCAATAATTATTTAATTGGCCTATGTCGCCTGATGTGCTTCGGGAGAGCTCACCTGGAAATGACTGAACTCTTTCGCGATGATTCCACGGATTGAAGTGAAGCTATCTTGACAATTCTCGATACAGTTATGAACTTGCTCGGCTGACTTGGTGCTATCGTCACAGCATTTGGCAGCACAGAGGTGCATGTCACGCTGGGGAGTAGAAATAATGAAGTCAGCAGCGCACAGGTCAGATACGACTGTCGTAGGGAAGGACATACTCTCTTCTCGACGACGACGGAGGTCTCATCGACCGCGCCGTGTACAGCTGTTATGCCCCGGGTTCTGAAACGACGTATGTCAATCCAGGACGGCGAAGGGCTATCCACCGCTTCCCGAGATGTCCTCCTCACCTCCCCAGAGCAGATACGATCCATTCGGCGTAAACAGCTCATGTGCGTATATGATCGTTAAATTCACGGATCGGTCTGAGATCGTTCCCGGACGACAACATCGGTTCATTGCCCGTTCTTCCCAGAAGAGCTGACCCTCTCGTCCAAACCGGAGGAGGACGAAGCATCCAGAACAGCAGTGAGTGGAACGAGAGATCAGTGCCCCGGCGTGAACTTGAGCCTGATAAGGAGCGAGTTCCAAATTCTTACCTGCACTCTGCGAACTTTCGCTTTGTCTATCTCATCGAAAGCATTCTCCATGGCTTTCTGCACTCGTTGAGATGCATCTGCAGCCATGCTGACTTCGCGAGAATTACAGGGAAGATGCGGAGAACTTTTCCACTTATCTGGAATAGAATGCGCGATGGTGGTAACTACAGGAGTGCCGGTTCCTTAGAGCAGACCACTCGAGACCGAAAATAAACACGCATGCTCTCAGCGGGAAGAGTTGGCTGTGGCGAGGGGGCCTCTGAGCCTCAGAGGCTCTGACAAGTAAACATTCTTTTTTGAAAATGAAAATCACCAGGTTTGACATGCTTTTCTGAAAGTTTCCGAGCCCCGAAGCAACCCCGAGTCGTTTTTCCCTGCTGTCCTGCATTTCGTACCCCTCCCCTGCAGGCTCCGAAACCCGGAAAAAACACCATTTACATCGAAATCCGGGATATTTTGCTCGGATATCAATGGGAATGGGTCTTTCCGAGCTTCGAAGCCTGAGGAAAAAACATTTCCATCAAAATCCGAGAAAAATATCCCGGATTTCAATGTAAATTGTGTTTTTTCCGGGTTTCGGAGCCTGCAAGAAAAGGGTATGAAATTCAGGACAGCAGGGAAAAACGACTCGGGGTTGCTCCAGGGCTCGGAAACTTTCAGAAAAGCATGTCAAACCTGGTGATTGTCATTTTCAAAAAAGAATGTTTACTTGTAAGTTCCGAGGTGATCCGAGCAATATTTCCGGAGCTAGACCGGTTCTCATGGGGTCCATGGAGAAAAATCGCCTCTTGTCTCGCGTCGGCCGAAGAATGTTCAATTTTTAATTTTTAAATTAATTTTTAGAAGTTGCTATGCAGATATTTAGGTGTGAAATTGTCTCAGGAATCCAACGCACT